>NC_030809.1:35320493-35623523 GCF_001704415.2 Capra hircus | reverse complement strand
TGCTCTAATTGCCAGCAAACTTCATCAAATTCACATTCTTTCCTTATTTTATTCAATATTTATTATTAGGACACTCCATGTCTTAACTTGCCTGGCTGGTAAAAGCAGTCCAGTTTCTGAATTAATGTATATTCTAGTAGTCAGTTCAGTAGCTTTTATTTTTTCTGATAATTTTCTAATATAATGGTTAAAATTTAGATGTATTTGTTCATATTGCTTTGAGGGAATTTATTATATTTCCCTACAAATTTACTTACTGAATAATTATGATTTGATACTTGGGGAAAAGAGGGTGATTTAAATGAAGCAAAAGTCAATTAATTTTTTTAACATCATTTATGACTATAAGGTTTAACTGTATTTATTTCAAGGTGGTATTTTCAACTGACCAAAATGTATTTTGGTTTCTACAACTTATTAATCTGTGATATACTTCCAAATCCACTTGATATGTTTTAAGATGAAAAATGTAAGTATCACTGAATCATAAAAGAGAACAGACTTGACAATAAAATGCATATAAATGCATATAAAACTTAAAGCATGAAGGCCTACATTCCAATCTGAGCTATATCATTTACAACCTACGTTTGTAGCATGATCACTTAATCTTTCAAAGCCTTAGTTTTCCCTTTCACTAACCAAGGCATTAGATTAGACGGTCCCTAGGTCCACATTAGCTCTAAAATTTCTGTTATGCTAATGATAAAGGAAGAAAAGATGAGCCTAGTATATAGTTCAACTGAGAGCAGAGTAGCTCTCCAGTACAAACATCAGATCCTAGAACCTCCAGTAAAAGTGAAACACTTCACTGAAAAACAAATAATGCTAATTACTGGCAGACACAAACATTTTAAAAGCTACATCTTTGCAAATATATTACAATATTATTTGAATTATATAATAAAGTCTACCCAATACAAATTATTAAAATATGCAGGAATAGTTATCTTGTAGTATTTTAAGTCCACTAACAAGACAGTGTTAAGCTGCTATTCTAAAAGGCTTTTCATCAAGAATTTTAAGGAATATAGCCCAGGTTTGTAGCTTTCTGATAATTTATCTAAATGAAGAGCATTGAGAATTGAAGGAAACAAGTGCTTAGTAAGTTTCTGGGACTTATTCTTACCAATAGCATTTCTTTGGGATATTTTGATATCACAAAGTATATGATTTAAGTTACAAGCTAGAAACATAGAGGAATTTCACATAGTAGCTTTAAATAGCAGGTGATTTGAGACAAAGTTATTATTTTCTTTGAAAATAAAAAGACTTAATTCATCTCCTGGCTCCAAAACAGGCCCCAAACTACAATCTGACTTAAAGTATTCTCAAAGAGTAATCAAAGGTTGGTTAAGATTTTTGAACAATTGCTTTATTTGTTCTCAAATGTTCAAAGAAATAATAGATTGAAGTCCCCAAACCATGAAACATAATCAAGAGATAACTTTGCTCTGAATTTTTGAGAAAGCAGTTGCTGTTTTTTATATCTTTATCCAACCCACCAATCTGAAGAAAATCACCTACAACTTCAATAGAATAACTGATATGCAGCTGAATGGGTTCAGATGAGATTTACTTATTAAATAAGAATACTTGGTTGCTGATTCTGACATAAAAGACAATGATTGAGAAAGCATAAGCATAAATCTCTGGTAAATATCAATAATAGACATTGAATGTTAACTGAATCTGAATTTATATGGAACTCCTAGTTCTGAATGTTACTTGTCAAATTACAGTATATCCAGATTTTTTTCTCATAAATGAAATAGTTACAAAGAATATCAGAAAAAATTTCTTTTCTCCTTCCTTCCTTCATTCATGTATCTATTTATTGTAGAAAACAGCAAGAATTCTGAAAATCTAAAACCATACCATACTTTAGGCACTAGTTATAAATAATGAGTCTCAGGAGACAGTTTTGTTTATAACATTTAGAGTTGGCATTTTCTCTGCCAAACATGTCATCCCCACGTACATTCATTCTCCAAATGGTATTTCTATAAAAGACTCTGAAGGAGCATGAAAAGACCAGAAGGTATTTTGAAGTTATATAGTTTGACCCCTAGACATCTTGCATCTAAGGCATCAAAGGGTGATCAATATATATTGATAAAGTATCTTAGCTTTAACTTTTTCCCACCTCAATTCAAGAGAATAAAGGTTGCAATGATGAGTAGAAATAAAGTTGTGAGCCAAATTCCTGACAGTTCTCCATATAGGATACTGAGTCATGAAACTCAGGCATGTATTTCCTTGATGGTCAGGTTGATTAAATGTGTTGAAGCAATATTCAGTGAAATGTTAGCTCTATAATTTCACCTAACTTAAAGGACCATCACTTTGGTAGTAAAAGTAAATTTCAATTTATAGGCATGCTGGGGGAACTACATTAGAAGAGTTATTTAGAGGAAATATTTTTGTAGGATTTGGGCCTATAACCTCATATTGGGTATAAATCACCCCAGCAGATAAAACAAAAAAGTAATACATCTGAGGTTCTTTTCTGTTTAAAAATACCAAATTGCAAAAATCATTCAGTCTGAAGGAGAATAATCTGGTCCACAGATTTAAAATGAGCATCACAGAAAATTTAATGATAAGAAAGCTTATTTAACCATTAATATAAAGCCTCAAATTTGAAAAAATAGCAATAGTATATAAAGAAGGAAGCCTATGACCACTTAAAATTTAATTCCTGATACCTAACTTAATGCTCTGTGATATAAGAATTTTATTATTTATACAATACAAGGAAAGATATAACCAATCAAGTGATTTTCATCTGTTCATATTTCCCAATCATTTAAGACTGTAAGTACATTGAAAATATAATCCTTAAGAGATGTACACTGTACTAAGCATATTTATTCAAAAATATTTCTTGAATACTTATAAAATTTTGTTATGAATTTTAGCAAAGACAAATCAAAGTTTCAGTTTTTATTGTTTTTTGACTTTAAAATGAAGGCAGTGACAATGACTGTGAGATTATCATGAGACTAGAAGACTAGAAAGAGATGTTTATATAATAAAAGGTATCTAGTACAGTGATTGGGCATAGCAATAAATATTTGTTACCATTCACTGATACAGGAACTAAATGAGTACTCCTTAAATAGTAATTTTAAGATGTTAATTAATAAAATAAACAAAGAGCAATGAAAGGCACTTCAGATAATTACTTTGTATATTTGCAACTCATCTTTTTCATTAAGTAGCAATTTGTGTCATAACTTTCAATGTCATATAAGCTTGCAAGTATTTTTTTAAAGAAATCAGAGACCTTTAATATTTTGTTTTTCAGAGTAAAATTATGACAGTCATGGGACTTCCCTGGCAGTCCAGTAGTTAAGACTCCATACTTTCAAAGCAAGGGGTATAGTTTGATCCCTGGTCAAGTAACTAAGATCCCACATGCTGCATGGCACAGCCAAAATTATGATAGTTGTATTGTTATGAATGATAAAAGTGAGAAATTTAAGAACTTGTATGACATATTTAATCTCAGAATATTTTAGCATCCTATATAATAAAAAAGAAGAAAACAAAAATACTGAAACTGTACCTCAACATGTTGAGCAGTATTTTAAAAGTTAGAGTTCCATATGTGAAGTAAAACCTTAAGGATCTAACTTTCCAAATGTTAAGGGATAATGTAACTGATTCCACAGAGGTAGATACATTTTTCCATGTCAGCAAACTGGAAACTTCTCTGTTAAATGTCAGCTTATTGTCTTAAAGTCTCATACTATATTTATTTTTAATTATTTCATCACATCCAAAATTAAAATTCACCATTCTCCTTGTTACAACCACAATTATTAATACTGACACAATTTTAATATCTTTTAATTTGCATTTTCATTTATTTAAATATCATCATGTTGAACACTGTTAATTAACACTCTATTGTTCAGGACATCACATTTATGCCAGTGTCTGGTGTCATCAGCAGAGAGAATGACATAAGTAATATTCAGCCTGCTTTAGTGGAACGGTTTGGGGAGGGAGGCTAAGACATTCACCTAATTAACCCAAGATATTTCTCTGAACACTTCAGTGACTATCTGTTTTGGTTTTTCATATAGATAATATTCATTACTGCCTGTAACTTATTACACCTAACATGTGTTAAAAAGCCATGAGACTTCAATTTATTTACTATTTCTTGCATCAATTCCTTAAGTTATCTTAGACAAATCATCTAAGCTTCTGCATTTGAGCTTCATAAACAAATATACAGTCTAAAGTTTCTGGCAAATCAAACCAAAATTTGAGAGAAAGATTAAATGAAAAATATATTTTCAACAAAGAAATGAAATAGTTCACTTTTCTTCATGAAAATCGGAAAATATCCATTGGCTCTTCAACTTATAGAGCTTCAATGTCCAATAAAAATATAATATGAGTCATACACGTAATTTAAATGTTCTAGCAGCCACAATTAATATGTAAAAAGCAACAGGTAAAAGTCATCTAAATAATATATCTAATATATAAAAAATATCATGTAAAACTATACATTAGTATAAAGAGATGTTTTATATTCTTTTCTTTGCACTATCTTTAAATTTTTCATGCATTTTATACTTAAAGCATATCCATTTTGGCCACATTTCAAGTGCCGGATAGCTGTATGTGGCTAGTAGCCGTGGTATCAGGACAGATGTAGAGAATGTAGGTTTCCTGAGAGTAGTTGCATGTACCTTTCTATCTGTAGGGCCTAGGATACTACTGGACATATAGTAGAAATTCAAAAATATTTGTTAAACAATTTTTTCAAAGTAATAATTTAGATTAGAGTTGGAATCATCAATTTTTTTTCCTTAGGTTCCAATCAGATGGGCTTAAAAATATGTATCTTGATAGTACTGGCAGAATAAAGAATAAATACATGGGAAGATAAAAAAACAGGGTAAAAAAATGAGGTAATAAAAGAGAAAGACAGCAAAACAAAGAAGGTATAGAACAGGATAGATTTTTAAAAAAAGTAGTTGTAGAAGGGTAAAGCAAAATGCCACCAACTATTTACTGCACTTCAATTCTTAAATAATTATTTTAACACTGTTAACATTTTAGAGCATATAACTGAATGTCCATTACAACTATAAATCTTAATATCTCACTGTATTTACTACTGGTCATTTTTACTTGTAAAGACAATGGATTTGTTTCTTTAACCAGCAACGTTTGAACTAGTCTTATCCATATTACCAATTTCAGAGTCTGAGTGGTTTAAATTCATCTGCTTCACATGAGCAGTGCAATATCTCCTTCACAACAAGTTAAGGAAAACTATAGTCACCAAAATTAAATGTAGCAAGCACAGTTACAAATACAAATGGATGGTTCCAGGGCGAAAATGGGAGGTAGGAGGAGTTGGGAGACTGGGATTAACACATATACACTATAGATACTATGTATGAAATAGATAACTAACGAGCAAATACTGTAGAGCACACACAGAACTCTGCTTAACATACTGTGGTGACCTGAATAGGAAGAAAGTCCACAAAGGACGGGTTCTATGTATATGAATGTCTGATTCACTTTGCTATACAGTAGAAACTAGCACAATACTGTAAAGCAACCATATTCCAATAAAAATTAATAAAAAAGAAGAAGGGGAGAAGGTCCACACTATATCATTTAAGTGAATTGATCATATGCATCCACTTTTCCTCGAGGTCTAAACCTTTTAAAATCCACAAATAGGACCGTTTTTAAAGAACGTATTCATAACAAATTTGACAAATAAAAGGATCCTACCAGTTAAACAAGTAGTAAGGAATCCCTTAGTAGGGGGAGATTCACCGAGACACGCTGACAAATGCAGAGAAAGTAACATCCACACCGTAATCTGCGCTTAGTCTCTCAGCTGTATCCAATTCTTTGTCACCCTTTGGACTGTAACCACCAGACTCCTCTGTCTGTGGGATTCTTCAGGCAGGAATGGGTTGCCATTTCCTTCTCCAGGGTTCTTCCCGAGCTAGTGATGGAACCAGCATCTCCTGTGTCTCCCACATTGCAGGCAGATTTTTCACTTGATGAGCAATTGGGGAAGCCCATCAGATACACCACAATCTACAGACTCAGAAAAGCCCTGGTAAACAAGTAGAGAAAGACAGAGGACTCCCTGGGACAGTTCTTCTCAGTTCAGTTGCTCAGTTGTGTCAGATTCTTTGTGATCCCATGGACCATAGCATACCAGGCCTCCCTGTCCATCATCAACTCTTGGAGATTACCCAAACTAATGTCCATTGAGTCAGTGATGCCATCCAACCATCTCATCTTCTGTCATCCCCTTCTTCGCCTGCCCTCTATCTTTCCCAGCATCATGGTCTTTTCAAATAAGTCAGTTCTTCACATCAGGTGGCCAAAGTATTGCAGTTTCAGCTTCAACATCAGTCCTTCCAATGAACACTGAGGACTGATCTCCTTTAGGGTGAACTGGGTGGATCTCCTAGCAGTCCAAGGGACTCTCAAGAGTCTTCTCCAACACCACAGGTCAAAAGCATCAATTATTCAGTGCTCAGCTTTCTGCACAGTCCAACTCTCACATCCATACATGACTACTGGAGAAACCATAGCCTAGACGGACCTTTGTGGACAAAGTAATGTCTCTGCTTTTAAATATGTTGTCTAGTTTGATCATAACTTTCCTTCCAAGGAGTAAGCATCTTTTGATTTCATGGCTGCAATCACCATCTGCAGTGATTTTGGAGCCCAAATAAACTCAGCCACTGTTTCCGCATCTATTTGCCATGAAGTGATGGGGCTGGATGCCATGATCTTAGTTTTCTGAATGTTGAGTTTTAACTTAACTTTTTTACTCTCCTCTTTCACTTTCGTCAAGAGGCTCTTTAGGTCTTCACTTTCTGCTGTAAGTGACACTTTCTGGGAGGTGACATTCCAGTGTAAATAGGCTAAAAGCTAGCAGGTGCAAGCCACTCTCTTGCTTCAGAAATCCCAAAGGGTGGAGCAAAGCTAGTTATGTCACCTCGCAGGTGGTGTCATCTGCATATCTGAAGTTATTTGCTGGTATTTTTCCCAGCAATCTTGATTCCAGCTTGTGCTTCCTCTAGCCCAGCAGTTCTCATGATGTACTCTGCATATAAGTTAAATAAGCAGGGTGACAATATACAGCCTTGACATACTCCTTTTCCTATTTGGAACCAGTCTGTTCCACTTCCAATTCTAACTGTTGCTTTCTGATCTGCAAACAGATTTCTCAAGAGGCAGGTCAGGTGGTCTGGTATTCCCATCTCTTTCAGAATTCTCCATGCTATTGAGGAAACAGTTCAAGTCTTCAATTCATTTATTAGCTTTTGCCTTGAGGTAACACCACCTAGCTGAACCCCAAAGAAAGTGAAGATCCTCCTTTGACAGGCATAGAGAATTTTAAGTCTTTCTCAGAGTCTTATATTTCACATCATAGGCTCTGTTTTGGGGTGGTAGAGAGAGGGAGAATAGAGATAGCAAGTAGAAGAGGAACTATTTGGACCATTCAGGAACCTAGACAGGGAAGGACCCTGCTTCTTTGTGATACTGGGGCTGGGGTCGGGGGGGGGCAGTGTCATAATTTCCCTGTCTTCTCGATAGACCATTATGAGGTGAAGCAACTCTTGTTTTCTGTCATATAACATTATTATTTTTATTTAGTGGGAGTCTGGTGGTAAATTTTCCAAAACTCATTGATTTAAGAATTATATATGTTTTTGTCAATCTAACAGCTGTCTCCCAACTGGATTTCAAACTCTATGAACATAAGAATGCCTGGTACCCACAAATTCATTAGATCAGTACTCAATAAATATTAGTTGGAAAAAAAACCACTGATATTTTGTCAGGTACTGCTTCAAAAGTATATAAAACTAATGGAACACATTAAAAGAGTAAGCTCATTCTAAATTATTTGAAGTATGTAAGTATTATATGTAGTCTTTTTTTAAAGTAAGATATAACTCAGATATACACACAAGTAACTCTCATCTCTTTTTATTGACGTGCTTGATTAAGATGGCAAACAGCAGAAGTATATGTGACTATGTCAAATTGAACAGCTCTAGGTGGCGCAGATGGTAAAGCGTCTGTCTACAAGGCGGAAGACCTGGGTTTGATCCTTGGGTGGGGAAGATCCCCACCTGGAAAATCCCATGCACAGAGGAGCCTGGTAGGCTACAGTCCATGGGGTCGCAAAGAGTCAGACACGACTGAGCGACTTCACTGTATTCACTATAAAGTGAAGGATCTCAAACTGCTTTCTTCATCTCTTCCTACTTCCTTCTCCCCTCTTTCCATTTCCCTTCTTTGCTATTCGTTTCCTCTTCCTCCTTCCTTTCCACTTCCTGCCTCTTACTTCTATTTCCGTTTTAAATTAAATCTTAGGCAAAAAGTTGTTTCCAAGGAAGATGATAACACTAATTTCTTATTAGGTATCCCAACCTCAGTGCAGAAGCAAAGATCTTTCTAACAACTGCATAGATATAGACCTTTCCAACAAACAAATTAAATGCACTACTTCTTTCACATTTTCAACCCACACCATAATCAAATGAAATGTAACACAATGGAAGCCAAAGAAGCAATTTAAGTTTATAAGAAAATGATCAATATGAAGTTTTTAAGGAAAAAAAATTACTAAAATCATCCCAACTGTGAAAGTTTATAAGATCAAGGAATATGTTCTAAAAGTTATCATGGGCTAGTAGTGTGTCTAAAAATTACAAAATCATTCATCAGTGAAAATCTGTAAGTTTTTCAACATTCCAAGTGCAGTGAAGAATTCTAGAAAAATGTGGTAAGTCTCTTCATATGGGAGAGATAAAGGACAAGGCAGACAATTTAGAAATTAATGAAAATACATTACGGAAGCATATCCCTGTTGGACAACAATTTATATTGATCAATTTTATATAACAAAGTGTTCAATATACAGTTTATGATACTTTGAGTTTATGCTTAAATAAATTTAGAAACTTAAAAGAACTGATATACATTTCAGATGATAGCAATGTAATCTCTTCACTATCAAATATGGCAAGTAAATGATATCAACTAGAAATGTTACAACTTTTAAGAAATTAATAACTTTATTCTACCCCTGTAGATTTATTTTGTGACAGTCTTTTCCATGTGTATGTCATCATATTTTATACACCTCAGAATACTTTAACTGTTCCATTTGTGTGAATAAATATACTCTAATGCCATTATCCTGTGCTGGCAAAAGAGGGCCGAGAGGAGCTACTCCACTTGCAAGGTCAGGAGGGGTGACCTCGTCCAAGGTAAGGAGCAGCAGCTGTGCTTTGCTGGAGTAGCCATGAAGAGATACCCACGTCCAAGGTGAGAGAAACCCAAGTAAGACAGTAGGTGTTGCAAGAGGGCATCACAGGGAAGACATACTGGAACCATAATGACAGAAAACTAGCCAGTCTGATCACACAGACCACAGCCTTGTCTAACTCAATGAAACCAAGCCATGCCGTGCGGGGCCACCCAAGACGGATGGGTCATGGTGGAGAGGTCTGACAGAATGTGGTCCACTGGAGAAGGGAATGGCAAACCACTTCAGTATTCTTGCCTTGAGAACCCCATGAACAGCATGAAAGGCAAAATGATAGGATACTGAAAGGAACTCCCCAGGTAAGTAGGTGCCCAATATGCTACTGGAGATCAGTGGAAAAATAACTCCAGAAAGAATGAAGTGTTGGAGCCAAAGCAAAAACAATACCCAATACCCAGCTGTGGACGTGACTGGTGATAGAAGCAAGATCCGATGCTGTAAAGAGCAATATTGCATAGGAACCTGAAATGTCAGGTCCATGAATCAAGGCAAATTGGAAGTGGTCAAACAAGAGATGGCAAGAGTGACTGTCGACATTCTAGGAATTAGCGAACCAAAATGGACTGGAATAGGTGAATTTAATTTAGATGACCATTATATCTACTACTGTGGGCAGGAATCCCTGAGAATAAATGGAGTAGCCATCATGGTCAACAAAAGAGTCCGAAATGCAGTACTTGGATGCAATCTCAAAACTGACAGAATGATCTCTGTTTGTTTCCAAGGCAAACATTCAATATCACAGTGATCCAAGCCTATGCCCCAAACAGTAATGCTGAAGAAGCTGAAGTTAAACGGTTCTATGAAGACCTACAAGATCTTTTAGAACACACACGTAAAAGAGATGTCCTTTTCATTATAGGGGACTGGAATGCAAAAGTAGGAAGTCAAGAAATACCTGGAGTAACAGGGAAATTTGGCCTATGAGTACGGAATGAAGCAGGGCAAAGCCAATATAGTTTTGCCAAGAGAACGCACTGGTCATAGTAAAAACCCTCTTCCAACAACACAAGAAAAGACTCTACACATGGACATCACCAGATGGTCAACACAAAATCAGACTGATTCTATTCTTTGCAGCCAAAGATGGAGAAGCTCTATACAGTCAGCAAAAACAAGACTGGGAGCTGACTGTGGCTCAGATCATGAACTCCATATTGCCAAATTTAGACTTAAATTGAAGAAAGTAGGGAAAAACCACTAGACCATTCAGGTATGACCTAAATCAAATCCCTTATGCTTATACAGTGGAAGTGGGAAATGGATTTAAGGGACTAGATCTGATAGACAGAGTGCCTGATGAACTATGGACGGAGGTTCGTGACATTGTACAGGAGATAGGGATCAAGACCATCCCCATGAAAAAGAAATGCAAAAAAGTAAAAGGGCTGTCTGAGGGGGCCTTACAAATAGCTGTGAAAAGAGAAGTGAAAAACAAAGGAGAAAAGGAAAGATATTCCCATTTGAATGCAGAGTTTCAAAGAAAAGCAAGGAGAGATAAGAAAGCCTTCTTCAGTGATCAATCAAAAGAAATAGAAGAAAACAACAGAATGAGAATGACTAGAGATCTCTTCAAGAAAATTAGAGACACCAAGGGAATATTTCATGCAAAGATGGGCTCAATAAAGGACAGAAATGGTATAGACCTAACAGAAGCAGAAGATATTAAGAAGAGGTGTCAAGAATACACAGAAGAATTGTACAAAAAAGATCTTCATGACCAAGATAATCATGATGGCGTGATCACTCACCTAGAGCCAGACATCCTTTTATGTGCAGTCAAGTGGGCCTTATGAACAAAGCTATTGGAGGTGATGGAATTACAGTTGAGTTATTTCAAATCCTGAAAGATGATGCTGTGAAAGCACTGCACTCAATATGCCAGCAAATTTGGAAAACTCAGCAATGACCACAGGACTGGAAAAAGTCAGTTTTCATTCCAATCCCAAAGAAAGGCAATGCCAAAGATTGCTCAAACTAATGCACAGTTTCACTCATCTCACACGCTAGTAAAGTAATGCTCAAAATTCTCCAAGACAGGCTTCAGCAATATGTGAACCGTGAACTTCCAGATGTTCAAGCTGGTTTTAGAAAGGGCAGAGGAAACAGAGATAAAATTACCAACATCCACTGGATCATCGAAAAAGCAAGAGAGTTCCGGAAAAACATCTATTTCTTCTTTATTGACTAGGCCAAAGCCTTTGACTGTGTGGATCACAATAAACTGGGGAAAATTCTGAGAGGGATGGGAATACCAGACCACCTGACTTGCTTCTTGAGAAACCTATATGCAGGTCAGGAAGCAACAGTTAGAACGACATGGAACAACAGACTGGTTCCAAATAGGAAAAGGAGTACGTCAAGGATGTATGTTGTCACCCTGCTTATTTCACTTCTATGCAGAGTACATCATGAGAAACGCTGGACTGGAAGAAACACAAGCTGGAATCAGGATTGCTGGGAGAAATATCAATAACCTCAGATATGCAGATGACACCACCCTTATGGCAGAAAGTGAAGAGGAACTAAAAAGCCTCTTGATGAAAGTGAAAGAGGAGAGTACAAAAGTTGGCTTAAAGCTCAACATTCAGAAAACGAAGATCATGGCATCTGGTCCCATCACTTCATGGGAAATAGATGGGCAAATAGTGGAAACAGTGTCAGACTTTATTTTTCTGGTCTCCAAAATCACTGCTGATGGTGATTGTAGCCATGAAATTCAAAGACGCTTACTCCTTGGAAGGAAAGTTATGACCAACCTAGATAGCATATTAAAAAGCAGGGACATTACTTTTCCAACAAAGGTCCATCTAGCCAGTGGTATGGTTTTTCCAGTGGTCATGTGTGGATGTGAGTGTTGGACTGTGAAGAAGGCTGAGCACTAAAGAATTGATGCTTTTGAACTGTGGTGTTGGAGAAGACTCTTAAGAGTCCCTTGGACTGCAAGGAGATCCAACCAGTCCATCCTAAAGGAGATCAGTCCTGGGTGTTCATTGGAAGGACTGATGCTGAGGCTGAACCAATACTTTGGCCACCTCATGTGAAGAGTTGACTCACTGGAAAAGACCCTAATGCTGGGAGGGATTGGGGCAGGAGGAGAAGGGGACAACAGAGAGGATGAGATGGCTAGATGGCATCACTGACTTGATGCACATGTGTTTGGGTGAACTCCATGAGTTGGTGATGGACAGAGAGGCCTGACGTGCTGTGATTCATGGGGTCACAGAGTCAGACACGACTGAGTGACTTAACTGAAGTGAACTGAATCCCATTATCTTTTTTTTCATTGTTAACTGATATGTAACATTTATAATTTAGTATTAAAATATCCCAGTTTAAAATAATAAATCAGAATCTGGTTCAAGGTCATGTTCTTCTCTCCCCTCTTTGTAGAAATATAATTAATTTATCATTTTATGAATGTCATGAATTCTTGTATGATGGCATATTTACCACCATTTCTGGGCTCCCCTGGTGGTTCAGTGGTAAAAAATAAATCCACCTGCCAGTGCAGGATACGTCGATTTGATCCCCGCATTGGGAGGATCCCGTAATGAAGGAAATGGCAGTGCACTCCACTATTCTTGCCTGGGAAATCTCATTGACAGAGGAGCCTGGCAGGCTGAAGTCCACGGGGTGGCGAAAGAGTTGGACACGACTGAGAGACTAAACAACAATTACCACCATTCTTACACATCACAATTTAGTTTCATTTCACTCTAAAAGATTTTCTAAGTCTCTTTCTTAATTTCGCATTTTTAAAAATTGTTTCACTCTTAATAAACTCGGGTACGTGCTCAGTCGCTTCAGTCACGTCTGACTCTTTGCAACCCTGTGGACTGTAGCCTGCCAGGCTCCTCTGTCCATGGGATTTCCCAATAAACTTGGGTACCATCTATCAGTTTGGACCCACTTGCAAATTGCATTAACTACTACTGTTTATTCTCTTCTACTAAATCACATAGTGGTAAATGGGATTCAGTCTCAAAGTTCTTGAGGTACTTTTTCAGCCTGAAATCATTTTCCATTTGTGATTACCTCCCCCACTCCAAGTTAAACTATCTTTGACTTCCAAATCCACTTCTAGATAACTAGCTTAACAGTGAATAGAGCTATAGCAGCTGTAAGACAAGGAAATCTTTTCTCTTTAAAAAGTAAACTCACTCTACACATCTGTGTCTCTTTTGCTGTCTCGCATACAGGGTCATCATTACCATCTTTCTAAATTCCATATATATGTGTTAGTATACTGTATTGGTGTTTTTCTTTCTGGCTTACTTCACTCTGTATAATCGGCTCCAGATGTGTAGAGCGGACTTTTGGACTCTGAGGGAGAGGGAGAAGGTGGGATGATTTGGGAGAATGGCATTGAAATATGTATACTATCATGTAAGAAACGAGTCGCCAGTCTATGTTCGATGCAGGATACAGGATGCTTGGGGATGGTGCACGGGGATGATCCAGTGAGATGATATGAGGTGGGAAGTGGGAGGGGGGTTCATATTTGGGAACTCATGTACACCCGTGGCAGATTCATGTCAATGTATGGCAAAACCAATACAGTATTGTAAAGCAAAATAAAGTAAAAATAAAAATAAAAAAAAGTAAACTCACACTGTAAGATCAGTTGGCTAAATTGGATCTTTTCTTAAAATGCTGAATTTATTAAAACAATGAGATATCAAATTATTTTCAAAATTAACCGAGCTCAGTTTTGTCAAGAATGCTTGGGAAAGTACTGAATTGCAAATATTGCACTCAGGTTCACACGAATAAAAAATTTTTGAAGCTGTCTTTGTCTATTCTTATTTCATTTAAAAAAATTTTTTTTCCAGTACACTTTTTTCTCTGAATATATTTTCAAGGACTCTGTCTTCAAACATTTTTGGTGAATTTCAGCATCGCAATGTGGATGCTAAGAGGTTGAGATCGACATTCATGATATTATATTTTTTTAAATTTAAACAGTTCAATTAAATCATTTGAAAATGCAGTGAATTACCTTTGTATCAATATTATTCCTATAGTGTTGAATGAAAAAAAGAATATTAAAATAATATTTTGGTGACCGCCTTTCATGAAGGATCAATTTCTGAAACTTCTGAAAGATATTTAGTATAAACAGCTAACTCGCATGCGGATTCATTTACTACTTATGTCATTAAGAAGGAAATTAAAAGAAAGTCTCAATTAAGAAAGAAAAATACTTGAGCCAATTGCTTAATTGTGATCTCCTTCCAGGTCTTTTAACCCAGAAAGATTCTTTCCCTTCCATTTACTATTTTACTATGGGCAAGTCATTATAAATCATCATCAACATTATTTCTTTCATTACTTTCCATTGTTAACAGATGTAGAGAGCAAGAGTTTAAATTCTAATTGTATAATGGAGTGAGGCTGAATTAATTAACAATCTCAAGTTTGTGGGAAAATTTGAGCTAATTTATTTTGTCTTTAGGAAAAAAAAAAAAAAAGGCTGGCCATGACTTGAGGTACCTTAGTACTATGAGATTATTCAAGTCATGAAGAAACAGGAACTTTGAGCATTACACAGTACAATTTATAGATTATACACCAAAATAAATAAATGCTTAGAATTGTAGGCAAAGATTGCAGAAAATGTTCATTAATTACAAGCCTTTGGTTCTTTTTGATATTTGGTCCTACTTTACTGTTATTGCACAAAAGACTGCAAGAATAAAAAAAGAAAATATCATTATACCTCTCTGACCTTCTCAATTAGCACATTCATTTGATGATAAAATAACTCAAGAAATAACAATGAGCAAGTCTTACATCATTCCGAGCGTCTGGGTTAGAAATTTGGTTTCTCTAAATTAGATTTATATCAGAAAGATTAGCAATTCAAGAATAGGGACCCGACAGCCTGCCGCAAAGGGAGTTTCTAGGACAGGTACACACAGGTGTGCACACACACACACACACCACAAACATCATACGATTATTGCTTCTCACTTCTATTAACTTTATTAAAATTACTTTAAAAACAGCCATATTGCAACACATAGCTTTGATTTGTTGTAGATTCTACGTTGGCAAAATAATTAACGAAATAACTCAGTAAGAATTATAAAAAGTCTGGTGTACTTTTAATAATACGATGTCTGAAACTTTTATCAGAGTTATGCAAATATCTTCCTATGTCTGCATAGAAACCACAGTTGTTCTGCGGTTCCAAATGGTCTGTGCCACTTTGCCATCTCACACACGGTGATACTTAGGATTTCCTTAGTATAAATGTACAAATGTACAGTATAAATATAATGGTCAGATTTCAGATATTTTGTTCATTCATGGATTCTTAGTTTTGAACTTTGATGCCAAAGGAGGGAGACATATTATACAACAAATTTCCTGACACTATAATGAGCTAATTACTTTCTAAAAGCAATAATTGAATTCACAGAAGACACATGGACAATATAGAGCTAAAGATAAACTTACCGTCACTCAGAAAGACTTAGCAGAGCAGTTGCATCATGAAATCTATTTTATTTTAATAAACGTATCTCCAAATATAAATTAGATGAGGAAGTAAGAAGCCAAATATTGATTCCTACTAGTACAAATTTTAAAACAATTTCCAAGAAATTATGTGAGCTACTGACCAGGAGAATGTTATAACAAATCTGTAGCTTTTAAATGGCAATTATTCTTTGAGGAAACTATCACAACTCATCTTTTTACTTTGAATATTTTATTATTTTTATCAACTTTCCTCATAAATAAGAGAAACTGTATTGACCTTTTTTCTGTTACCTAGCGTAGGAAGATGCACTGGAAGAATCTCATACTCAAACACACACATACATTATAAGCATGATTGTTTGGACTCGATGGAAACTTACACTTCCTTTTGGAGAGGCAGGAACCACGTGATAATCTAGCAGCAAAGAAAATGTAACTCCCAAATTAGTCCTTAATCAAATCTGATGGGTATGCCCTGACAGCAAGTCCATCTGAAGTCCACCCCCCACTTTAGTATCCTCAATCTTAAATTCAGCATTTATCAAGCGCATGGCAACTCTCATTCACACTAAATATGTTTTCAGGTGAATTTACTCTGGAATCCCGAACGATCTAGTTTAAGTTCAAAATCACTCTTTGACAGAATTGCATCTAGATAGCCCCTGGCATTCTGATAAAAGTGGATTGTCAATAAAATGCTCAACAAAACTGCTTGTTTGGAATGTATGGTGTCAGATGATACACTAGTAGCTGAACAAGCATATTTCTAAAAATAGACAGACTTTAAAGTAGTTAAAAAACACTTTAAGTGGATGCATTCATGCTATGAATTTATATCTCATTAAAGCTATTTTTTCTATGTTAAAAAACAACTTGCTTATTTTAGTAGTTAATTTTTTATCATTGATCTATTTGGCTCAGCAACAAATTTGAGGAAGTTATTTGGGAGCAACTATATTGAAAACAATTAAATTAAAACCCAGAGGTGTTTGTTGTTGTTGTTTGTGTTCCCTTACCCATTTGTTATATGCTTTTTATTCAGTACTTTCAAAATTATAGAGTTAATGCATTTTCTGCTTTTAAAGTAATTATTAAGTGCCTGAGAAAGCTTTTCTATGTTTCAATTCACATTTTTATGTGTTTTAATGTACTTGAATAATTAATATTTCAGTCATTTACTTACATTTGTTTCATTAAGTAATTTCCTCTGATAGATAACACAGTCAAAAACATAGGTTAAGATGACTATGAGCAATTTCCTATTCTCATTATTTTCTTTTCAGAATCGTCATTTCAAATAGCAAAGTAAAACAGCTTTGTGATCAATTAAAAACTCTTACCTAAAGATATGAAACTGATCAAAAACCATATTTGATCTTTAATTCTAAACTGTTCTCAAATTTTAACAGCCATCTGGAGCATGGATTGCATGATTAAACATGGTTTGTTTATAAAAAAAACACAGGTTGTAGACCCCATGGTAAAGAATGATGCTTTGGGACTGAGGCTAGTACTTCCAAATTAGCATGCCTAACAATTATCTCTTCCAACAACACAAGTCTCTTCCAACAGCACAAGAGATGACTATACACATGGACATCACCAGATGGTCAATACCAAAATTATATTGATTATATTCTTTAGAGCCAAAGATGGAGAAGCTCTATACAGTCAGCAAAAACAAGACCGGGAGCTGACTGTGGCTCAGATCATGAACTCCTTATTGTCAAATTCAGACTTAAAGAAAGTAAGGAAAACCACTAGACCATTCAGGTATGACCTAAATCAAATCCCTTATCATTATACAGTGGAAGTGATAAACAGATTCAAGGGATTAGATCTGATAGAGTGCCTGAAGAACTGTGGATGGAGGTTCATGACATTGTACAGGAGGCAGGGATCAAGACCATCCTCAAGAAAAAGAAACGCAAAAAAGCAAAATTGTCTGAGGAGCCTTACAAATAGCTGAGAAAAGAGAGCTAAGGCAAAGAGGGAAAAGGAAATATATACCCATTTGAATGCAGAGTTCCAAAGATAGCAAGGAGAGATAAGATAGTGATCAGTGCAAAGAAAATGAGGAAAACAATAGACTAGGAAAGACTAGAGATCTCTTTAAGAATATTAGAGAAACCAAGGGAAATTTTCACGCAAAGATGGGCACAATAAAGAACAGAAACGGCATGGACCTAACAAAAGCAGAAGGTATCAAGAAAAAGTGGCAAGAATACACAGAAAACTACATACAAAAAGATCTTAATGACCCAGATAACCACAATGGTGTGATCACTCACCTAGAGCCAGACATCCCAGAGTCCAAATTCAGTGGGGTTTAGGAATAATCACTACAAGCAAGCCTAGTGGAGGTGACTGAATTCAGGCTGAGCTATTTCAAGTTCTGAAAGATGATGCTGTTAAAGTGCTGCACTCAATAAACCAGAAAATTGGAAAACTCAGCAGTGGCCACATAACTGGAAAAGGTTACTTTTCATCCCAATCCAAAAGAGAGGAAATGCCAAAGAATATTCAAACTACTGCACAACTGCACTCATCTTACACACTAGCAAATTAATGCTGAAAATTATCCATGCCAGGCTTCAACAGTATGTGAACCAAGAACTTTCAGATGTTCAAGCTAGATTTAGAAAAGACAGAGGAACCAGAAATCAAATTGCCAGCATCTGTTGGATCATAGAAAAAGCAAATGAGTTCCAGGAAAACATGGCGTCTGCTTTATTGACTATACCAAAGCCTTTGACTGTGTGGATCACAAGAAACTGTGGAAAATTCTTCAAGAGATGGGAATACCAGACCACCTTACCTGCCTCCTGAGAAATCTGAATGCAGGTCAAAAAGCAACAGTTTTAACTGGACATGTAACAACAGACTGGTTCCAAATCAGGAAAGGAGTATATCAAAGCTGTATATCGTCACCCTGCTTATTTAACTTCTAAGCAGAGTACATCAGGTGAAATGCCAGACTGGATGAAGCACAAGCTGGATTCAAGATGGCCAGGAGAAACATCAATAACCTCAGATATACAGATGATACCACCCTCATGGCAGAAAGCAAAGAGGAGCTGAAGAGCTTCTTGATGAAAGTGAGAGACGAGAGTGAAAAAGCTGGCTTAAAACTCAACATTCAAAGAATTAAGATCATGGCATCGGTCACATCACTTCATGGCAACTAGATGGAGAACCAGTGGAAAGAGTGACAGACTTTATTTTCTTGGGCTCCAAAATCACTGCAGGTTGTAACTACAGCCGTGGAATTAAAAGGTGCTTACTACTTGGAAGAAAAGCTAGGACCAGCCGAGACAGCATATTAAAAGGCAGAGGCATTACTTTACCAACAAAGGTCTGTCTAGTCAAAGGTATGGTTTTTCCAATAGTCATGTATGGATGAGAGAGTCAGACTATAAAGAAATCTGAGCGCCAAAGAATTGATGCTTTTGAATTGTGGTGTTGGAGGAGATTCTTAAGAGTCCCTTGGACTGCGAGGAGATGAAACTAATCAATTCTAAAGGAAATCAGTCCTGACTACTGACTGGAAGGACTGATGCTGAAGCTGAAGCTCAAATACTGGCCACCTGATACAAAAAACTTATTCATTGGAAAAGACCCAATTGCTGGGAATCACTGAAGGCAGGAGGAGAATGGGATGACAGAGGATGAGATGGTTGGATGGCATCACCAATGGACATGAGTTTGAGCAAGCTCCTGAAGTTGGTGATGGATAGGGAAGTCTGGTGTGCTGCAGTCTATGGGGTTGCCAAAGGTCGACACAACTGAGTGAATGAACTGAACTGAACTGAGCAATAAGCTCAGGGTAATTTTAATTCAAGTAGTCCTTAAAATACATTTTGAGAAATAAGTCGTTTTTGTATCATAGTATATAGCCAAAATATGTATCCAGCCTTAAAATAAAATTAAAGAATTCTTAGAATGGCAGACATTTCTAAATGAAAATAACTTTAAGAGAGTATCCAGTCCAGGCTCATGTTTTACAGATGAGGGAACTAAGGTCTAAAATGTGAATGTCATGTCTCAAAGCAAGCAAATATAAAGTGGCAAGACTAGGATTAGAACTTACTCTTTCTTATTTCTACTCAATTCTTGACCTTGGAACCAATGTTCTCTTTCCTTATGTCTAAACTTAAACAATATTTTTAAAAACTGATTAGTGTTAAAAAAGAATTCTAGTATATTCACTATTTTTGCTAGTACAGGAATATGCTACATGGAATTCTGTATCTTCAGATCATCATCAAACCTACTTAAAAAAAGATTTAAAAAATTTGAATTGAATTCATGACTGAATCATAACTTTAAATAAAACATACTTTTTCTTAAATGTATATTGTTCCTCAGATGGTTCAGTCTTCTATTAACTCCAAAAATCCAATTATTTACTCTATACTGAACATTACCATTTACTGATGATTATATTCATTTCCATACTCTGCTCTATTTTCCTTTAAAATCTCCAGAAAACAGGAATCAAAAATATTTTAAAGGCTGATAGTCTTCTCCAGCATCCTTTTCAATTTTTTTTGTCTTTAGTCTCCTTCTGTCTCTCTACAAGGAAAACAACAAATACTTGAATAGGGTGTGCTGTACTGTTCTGTGCTTAGGTAACTCAGGAAAAAAAAAAAAAAAGCTTGCCACAATATCATTTTAAAATAATGTTCACTTCCTGTCTATCAAAGTCCACCTACAAGGAGCTATTCAAAAAAGAGATATCAGTAAACTGTGAGCTTTATCCGACCTCAAGTTAGTTAAAATAATGACCAACTTTCACTGAATACTTAAACTTCATCCAGGTATCCCTAGGTTAAGTGTTTTATATGCATTACCATAAAGTCCTATGAAGTAGGTATTTTTATTATGCCCAGTTTAAAAATTCAGTAAAGTGAGCTCAGAAGAAATACATAAGTTGTCCAGAATCACACAGCTAGTAAATGGTACAGACAGCACTCAAATACAAGTTTATATGAAAAAAAAAAAGTCTTTATGCTTAAAGTATTCAACAGTCCTATCAACAAATCTGCTCAGTGTAGGCTACATTTTAAAATTGAGGATATTTCAATTTCTCAGATATAATTTCTGTTGTAATCAGGCATTTCTTCCATTCGCTTGTTTTGCAAAATTAGGAACACAAAATAGCGTGATGAGGGAAGAACTCCTTCACAGTCTATTGTTTATGAATGTAATTTTTTTTTTTTTTGCTCCTCAATGGGTTTATTTTGAATTAGTTATATCTTTCCTCAAAATAAATGTTGTAAGAAATAAATTGAGTTACTCTCTATAAAAAGAGATAGAAAAAAGACCAAAAATTTTAAAAAATGAGATATGTAACAAGATATCTCTTTAGTAAATTTGATTTTACCTAGAACATTTTGACAGGTGGGAATAAGACCTGGGAATAGTTGTTTTTTGTTTGTTTGTTTGTGGGAAAACTGAAACTGACTGACTTAGCTGGAGTTGAAAAGAGCTGCCTTAAACCCAAATAGGCTGTTAATTATATTATAATAAGTACATTTACTGAACAGAAACATGTTTTCTAAGATTCTGCTTATAAGACTTCTTTTTCTTTTTTTTTTTTACCATGTAAGTCTTGTCAGACTATTTCCCTCTGGAAGCTGAAACTTCTGGGCCTCTTATTGACAATGATACAGAATGGGGAAGGAGAAAGCTGAAATAAAAGACCCTCCCAGTTTTGATGACATTTCGCCACATGCCAAGGCTAACCAATGCCAAGGAAATTAATCCCTGTAATGCTTCCATGTTCTCTTTCCATCAGGCTCATGGGATTCTAGACATTACAGACTGGTCCAAATGCCATGATTCTGACTATAACATCACTTGTGATCTCTGTTACCTCCAGCACCTCAGGTGTTAAAACTCACTACCACTCCAGGAAGTGTATTTTGTGGGACAAGCCTAATTGCTAGAAAAGTCTCTTTTTTTAGGGTAAAAAATATAGCTAGTTATAATAATTTCTATCTGTTAGTTTCACTTTTGCTAATTAGCCAAACACAATAAGTCTATTTCATTTAGCATCCATCAAAGCCTTCAAGTGATTAATAATAACAAAGAAAGAGTCTTCCTTCTCTTCAGATGCTTCCACATTAAACATTCACAGGCCCTTCAATTCACCATACTTTGGTTTCATTTGTTCTGGTTTGCTTGATTTTTGTTATTGTCATTGTCATTTTTATGTTCTTCTTCTTCCTGTATGGTTCAGCTTCTTTCTTTTAAACGAAGTACTTTCCCAGCTTTCTCAAAATTTCCAAGCAAGTTTAAAATGCAGCCTTACTCAATGATGTCTCTGTAACAATGCCAAACACTTAAATCCATGTAAATATTGACTCTAGCTATAACTGAATGTAATGTGGCCAATGGTGAAACAACTTAGCATAAGTGGTATATTACTTGTCACAAGAAGCTGTGAATTTTAAATGTGAAGCACATAAGTACATTTTATTCAATACTTTCAGTTTATTATTGAGAAGAATGAAGCTCAAATGCCTGTAAGTTATTGCTCAAGTAATACACCTCCTGTTTTCTTCCAAAGATTGATTTCCAAGTCAATAAACAGCAAGTTCGAATTTGTCTCTTTATGTAAACAATGGCAGTCCTTTTCTCAGGCCACAATATTTAACATACCCTTGTCTGTAAGACCATAAAGCACTAAATGACCAGGATGAATTCATTTGGGATTGCAAAGTTAGGGGCCAGGAACACCAAATACGCTCACCTTCTCAAGGTTTGTTTAGTAATCCCAACATCCTCAATTTCCCCTTTAGATGGGTGCACTGGGATTCTTCTCCGATGAAGCCACAAAACCGCTGTTTTTGCATATTAAGAATTCAGCTGAAGGAGCTGGTCTGAGCAAGTAAAAGTGATGGGATTATATACTATGAGGGCTTTCCTCATAGCTCAGTTGGTAAAGAATCCACCTGCAATGCAGGAGACCCAGGTCTGATTCCTGGGTCAGGACGATCCACTGGAGAAGGGATATGATACCCACTCCAGTATTCTTGGGCTTCCCTTGTGGCTCAACTGGTAAAGAATCTGCCTGAAATGTGGGAGACCTGGGTTTGATCATGTGTTAGGAAGATACCTTGGAGAAGGGAAAGGCTACCCACTGCAGTATTAGTACATGGGGTCGCAAAGAGACAGACATGACTGAGCCACTTTCACTGTATACTGAGGTGAAGGAGGCAGTTAGGGAGTAGGATTCAGCTGTGTGGGATGAACAAAGACCATTATCGCCTGACTGGGGAAACCTGTCTGGTGGATTTCCCAGTTACATATGACTTTCCTTCTCTTTTCTTTCTTTCTTTTTTATTCCTGTGGTTGTCAGGAATTAGCTTATACCAAATTCCTTACCTACTGTCTCAGGGGAATAAAATGCAACCTGAAGTTGAGAATGTCTTTCGCACCTTTGGTATTAGCGAACAAATAAGAAATAGAGCAGTTAGAGAAAATGCACCCCCATCCTTCAGTCCCTCACCATATTTGTTCTTAAAGCTGCACAGGTGAAATAATTGTTAACAGTAGGATTTTTACATGGAAGGAGTAAAGGAGAAATTATCTACATGGCAGAGAAAAGATTTAGGCTACTCTATCTTGAGTCCACAATCTTAAGGGAAAAAAAGGGTACAAGTCTTTGCGGGTAGGAGTGAGAAGAAGAGAAAAGATTTAAGAATTCTACCAAGGAGACAATTACTGGGATACAGAAAACCAGGATTAAAAACAAGGAAATAAGTCATCCTTCTTCTTAAGAGTTACTCTTTTTTTCTCTTCAATCTTCTGCGAGCCCTGGGGGGGTGGTGGGAAGAGGAGAGGTTTTTTTTTATTCTTTTTAATCGCAGCTTGGTGATCTGCCCGATATAATATCCCTGTGCTATTGTGGGAAACAAATAAAATTATTACCAAAAAGTGATGTGAAAATTGTACAGTGCATTGCCCATACATTATTTTAATAATCATTACTATCATTATGATTATCTCTGAAATCTTGCTCAGTGACAAAACAAATTGAAAATCTCATTTTGTTCTTATCTTTTTGTATTTGTATTTTTAAAACCCAGATATGAAAAGCAGCAATAGGCCCTGTTGTCAGACATTGTATTAAAAATTCCCATTATAGAAGTGTAATATGAGTTAATTAGAATATAATATAGATTGATATGGTAATCCATGTTTCCTGAAGTCTGTGGGCTACTACAAATGTGTGCTCTTTTACTGATACTATGCATGTGCTATTTTATCACAATGCTTTCTGTTTTACCATTGTCTAATTTGATATATTAAGGCCTTATGTTTGAAGCAGTTAAACAGTAACTAAGTTAATTAACAGATTAACTGAGGAACTACAGATTAACTAAGGTAATAAAGTCAAGCAAATGCCTACCAAATAATTGTTTCTACAGAAGTTGACAAAGACTTCACTTAATCAGAATCTAATGAAATTTCAGGTACTGAACTGCTCATAGGACAGAATTTAGAATTAAAAACAAAACCTGTGTTCTTGCTAACAGCTTGGCTTAAATTTCAGAATCTTTCAAGCATAATAAGGCATTAGGCCTTTGGAATTATTCATAGTGAATTAGATTTCTTGGTGGTATCATTCATAGAATACCAACCAAGAAATCCATTCTTAATAAATTCTCCAAGTTCTAATAGACAGTTGGCTTTGTACTTGCTGTAAAAATAGATATAAATATGGAATTCTATCTTCTTGTGGTTGACAAGAAGAACTAACAAAGAATAATGGAAACTTTTATTGAAGTATAGTTGATGTACCATATTATGTAAGTTACAGGAGATGTAGGATATAGTGATTCACAATTTTTTAATTTTTTATTGTTACTATAAAACAAAGACTATATTCCCTGTGTTGTACAATATATCCTTGTAGCTTATTTTATACCTAATAGTGTGTACCTCTTAATACTTTTTATACTTAATAGTGTGCATGAAAGTAAAAGTGAAGGTCGCTCAGTCATATCCAACTCTTTGGGACCCCATGGACTATATAGTCCATGAAATTCTCCATCTCCAGGCCAGAATACTGGAGTGGGTAGCCTTTCCATTCTCCAGGGGAACTTCCCAACCCAAGGATCAAACTCAGGTCTTCCATATTGCAGGAGGATTCTTTACCAGCTGAGCCACAAGGGAAGACCAAGAATGCTTGAGTGGGTAGCCTATCCCGTCTCAGTGAATCTTCCTGACCCAGGAATCGAACCAGGGTCTCCTGTATTGCAGGTTGATTCTTTACCAACTGAGCTATCAGGGAAGCCCAATACTGTGCATCCCTCCCCCTATATTACCCTTCCCCTTTTCCTTCTCCCTACAGGAGGGCATTATGTTAACTGAAATGAGTCAGACAGAGTTAGACAAATGTTCTATGATATCATTTATATATGGTATCTAAAAAATACAACAGACAAATAAACATTATAATGTGCTATTTTTGTACAATGCTTATCTATATTTGCCACAAAGTAGATTTAACATTTATGGTCCTACTTTCCATTTAGGAAGCATCATCTAATATAACTCAGGACTTTGAAACTTCCTTACACTTATTGTAAAGTGCTACAATGCAGCTCTAAAATTATAGCTAACCTTTTGTGAAGAGACAAGAACTGAAGAATGGACTGGTTTAGAATCAGGCAGAATTGACTTGGGGTCTAAACTTGTGATTTTGGGCAAATAGCCTCAGCAATCTTAGCTTCCTTTTCTTTATATGCATAACAGAGGATAACAGATTCTTATATGGTGTTAATATGAAGATTACCTGCGACAATATAAGTAATCTAGCATAATTTCAGTGACCTTATCTTCCTCTTAAAATCTAGATCACCTAATAAACCAAAACACACACACACACACACACACACACAGATACTATTTTAAAAATGTCTTTTAAGAGTGCCTTCTAGAATATCTAATCTTCAACTATCTCAACAGATATTTTAATGCACATACATTTTAGAACTCATATCACATTCATTGCATGCCAGTTAACCATCAGGGAAGAGTTTATTAGATGAAAATAAGTCTGTTGTAAAAGATTTCCTTGCAATTACTTCACTGCCATTATCCTGGCCACACGCTTATGGAGCTTTTCAAATTAATATGCTTTGATTACTGAGTGAGTAATCAAGCAGTGGAATTCTATGAGAAACTCAATTACTAAAGAAAATGATCACTCAAGCATTTGAGAAATTGGGGCTACATCTAATTTTGAATAGTGGATCATTATTGACATTATGGAAGCATTCAGTACAAATACTTGGACATGCTGCACTAGAATAGGGGGCCACTTTATACACATATGGTAAACAGAATGAGCTGCGGGCTAACATCGCTGTTAAATGTTGTTCTGCCTAGCTGAAAAAAGAAATAATATCAACCTTGAAATCAGTTCTTTAAAAAAAAATAGGGAGCTGATTGCTTGATTGAATAAAAATTGGATTGTTAACTCACATTTAAAATAAACAATTCTAATTTTTCTACTTGAGATAGAGTAATCTTTATAGTCTAAAAATACTTATCCAATGAACACAAAGTAGGAATTGCTTTCAACATATTTCCATATTATAACACTACTTAAAAACTTTCATTATTGCATTTTAATCATTCCACCATCAAAAGGCTCTTTTGACTAAATGATTATGTATAGATCCATGTGCCGTGATTTAACTCATTTAATAATTTTAATCATACTTTTATTTTCTCCAAATTAGGTATCATCCTTGCTTTTACTAAAATTATTTTTCTAATTCTGATTTGTACCTAAGAGTTCAAGCAAAGACTATTTTAAGAATTTTGTTATAGTGTCTTTTAAAAAGCAGCCAAACTAGGAAATGCAGTGCAGGAAATGGGCTGAGATTGTTATGTTTCTTGTTATTTCTCTGTTCTCCACCAAGGTAAGCAGTAAAGAAAACATCATTCAATAATGAGTGATAATTCCTAATAACCCAGCAGTCATCAATTGTGTGGACTTAGAGAAGTCACATCACCCCTCAAAGTGTACTAATTATAGCATGATGAAGATGATGGTGATGATGATGATGATGATGATGATAATGACAATGTAATGCTAGCCTACCAAAAACATCATCAACACAAAATAAAGCAGTATTTATAAGGTAAAGGTGCTGCAAGAGATTATCATGATTATTCTGAACATCATTTTTTGGAACATTGATTATTTTCATAGTCATGTACCACACAGGAAATATATACTGAAAAATTTTCTCCCTTTCCCCAGAAAAATGAATATAGGCACAGATTTTTTAAATGTTAACAAATATTTCAACTGAGCTATGAGGACTTCCTTCATAACTCAGTTGGTAAAGAATCCACCTGCAATGCAGGAGACCCTAGCTTGATTCCTGGATTGGGAAGATCCCCTGGAGAAGGGAAAGGCTACCCCTCCAATATTCTGGCCTAGAGAATTCCATGGACTATACAGTCCATGGTGTCTCAAAGAGTCAGACATGACTGGACACAACTGAGCAACTTCCAATATATATATTTCAGGAAACTGGTCAGGAGCCAACTGCTAACATACTCCACACGTTACTTCTACCTTCAACACAAAAGCCTGAAACAGTCAAGTACCCATCAATGCATATGTATCTCTAAAATGACTTAAGTCAAAAAGTGTATGACACCCCTTAACAAATTAACGAGTTATAGTTCATTCCTCTCTCACTAGAAAATAAGTATCTGCTATAGCTGATGTTGGTAGCTCTCTCATGAGGACAAGGACAACCAGACCTAAGATGAAGCCAACACTGTGAATGGCAGATAATCTTGTTAGGTCTGTGGGAAAAATAATCTGCAGCAATCTACACCTCCTGTTCTATCAAATAATAAAGTTTCTTTACATATCTTTGAACACATCTTTACACATCCTCAGTTCAGATATTATATGCTTGGTGATGATGTCTCAGACTAAACCAAGCAGGAGTAGTCCACCAGGCTCTCACTCTTTAAACAGTTTTATCATTTAAATCAATCATAGTGATTAACATCAGTATTGTAACAAAATCTTGAACAGCTTAAGGGCAGAGTATTTTTTTTTCAATTTCTTTGATTCATTATAGTACCACATTTATAGAACAGTGTCTGCCACATAACAGGAATTATACGGTTTTTTTGGTGAATTAATGAACACCAGAATACAATTTTTTAAATATCAATAAAAAAATTAGGTGGATCCAGCTTATATTTTTCTGAATCCTATGGTTAGAATTTTGGTACTAACTGTACTTCCTTCCTATAAGAAGGTTAGTACAGAATTCCTCATAAAAGAACAATAGCAAAAACATTTATATCAGGTTTTCTGAAGTAATATTGGTTATGTGTATGTGACGGGATAAGGAATACTGCATTCATTTTACAAAATTCTGGTAGATGACCTTTGACAACTCAAAGAGGTGTCCAGTATTTAACATTCAGTCATGGCTCAGAAATTCTTTTTCTCTGTGGACTTCTGGTATAACATTCATCCAGAAAAGTATG
Source organism: Capra hircus (assembly GCF_001704415.2). Lineage (NCBI taxonomy): Eukaryota > Metazoa > Chordata > Mammalia > Artiodactyla > Bovidae > Capra > Capra hircus. The sequence continues at coordinate 35,595,136 of NC_030809.1, read as the reverse complement.
CAAGTAATAATTCCACAGCTTAATGAATAAACACAGACTGGCCACTCCCAGAGGCTTTGCTGATGGCTCAAACAGACCACTACCAACCTACAAAGCAAAATTGTACTAGTACCCTCAAACCCATCTTAGGCCCCAACCTTTAGAATAATGTAGTAATAACATTTGTAGCCCTTAGATCAGTGTAGTTTCCAAATTACTGAAGGTAAATAATGAATAATCTATGCATAGTTCATGGCAACCCCCTCCAGTGTTCTTGCCTGGAGAATCCCAGGGACAGAGGAGCCTAGTGGGCTGCCGTCTATGGGGTCACACAGAGTTGGACACGACTGAAGCGACGCAGCAGCAGCAGCAGCAGCAGTTATTCCATGTTAAATAATTTTATGCATTTTAATTTTAAACCTGAAAAACAATCTCATATGAACTATATTTAAAACTGGCCACTGATCTATTTGTCTTGCTTATTCCTATAGTTGATGAATTCTCTCTCTGAAAAGTAGAAAAATAAAAAAATAAAAAACTTTCCATTTAGAAGGATAAAACTGAAGGAAATGAGAAGCATAACAATAAAAAGAGATTCAATCTTCAGAAATTGGTTAATTGATTGTTTGACAATTATAACAGAAATGTTTTAAATCTGAAACCCATCAGTTCCTGACTCTGTTTTTCTCAACTTAATTAGAATAAAATAAAACATAAATGTATTCCTGTTTAGCTGGAACTTTGGGGAAATATGCAGGAAGTTGTAGGCAATAATGTACCAGCTGCTTCTTTGTTGTTAAGTTTATCAGAGAGTTAGAAGTAAATGTGTTTTTATAATTTATCATTCCTGAGTATTAAAGTTTTATGACTAGCTGCTTAGGAGAGGCTGTAAGCAAAAGCCATGTTATCAAACCTGAGTTAAAATGTAGCACAGAAATAAAGGTGTAAAACAAAATATCACTAAGAGCACACATTTCTCTAGGAGATAGCTACTGACAAGCATTTATAAGAAATATTTGCCTACTGTTTTCCAAATAAAATTGTCTGTCCAAGATCTCATGAACCTAATTATTTAGCAATAATGACACACTAGATTACAGTTTCACCTGTATATGTTACTTAAGGTGATAAATAAGGGTCTCTGATAGACTTTTGAAGAGAACAGAACTGAAAGCTCAAGCATCTTTAAATGTTAATATAATCCAGAGGCTTTGAACTCCAAATTAGGATGCTTTCAGTATCCAAAGAAGTTGCATTTTATGACAAATATTGATGAAAAAAAAATTCCATAAAAATTTCCTGGTCAAAAAGCAAAAGTTTACATATTACTATGATTCTTACTGTTAAATCATATTTATCATCTATCTTTGGCATTAAGATCACTGTTATCTTTGACAAATCATTCTGAAATATAACACATTAAAGTTAAAGGTGGATTCTAAAGTCCTTTGTCTTCAAACATACACAAGTTTTATAATACCCATCAAAAATATGATCATTGGATATAGTAATTTAAATAAGTTTTTCTTTCTCCTGGTCAAATATTTGGTGAATTGCTTATAATGATTAAGTGACTAGGCTCCTTAGCTTTAAAAAAAATACTTCCATAGGCTGTTACAAAAACTCCTTAAAAATCCTTCCATCACTAAAGGAGACAGAATGTCTGATATTACAAAGACTTTTGTATTTGGGGATTTCTGGAGGAATAATGTCTTACTTGACCAAAAACATTCTCAGACCCCACTTCAGTGCCTCTATGGCCATCTGATCTTTGATTTTGACCCCCTCCCAAAGTTGGCTGCAGAATTCCTCAAGACAAAGAAGAATCTGTTCTTTCATCCATTGTTTTAGTTAATGCTTTTTTAAAAGCAAATATGTTTAAGATTGGCATTTCCAATCCCAAAGAAGTAGTATGTGTTTGTGTATTTGTGTGTGCGTGCATGTATATGTGTGTGTGTGTATGTGTGTGTGTGTGTGTATGCAGTGTTAGGATACATATGGTTGAGAAGACAGATTTCACAGGTTTTAAAACTCCTAAAGAGAGAAATCAGAGAATTTTAATATCTATAACTCAAGTAAGTTCCTAGCTCAGTTAGTAAAGAATCTGCCTGCAATGCAGGACACCAGGATTCCATCCCTGGTTTGGGAAGATCCCTTGGAGAAGGAAGTGACAACTCACTCCAGTATTCTTGCCTGGAAAATTCTGTGGCCAGAGGAGCCTGGCAGGCTACAGTTCATGGAATCACAAGAGTCAGACTTGACTTATCACCTAAACCACCAAGTCCCATGCTAAATAAAACAACTATTCATTGAGGCATTAATAGCTTTGGTACTTTTTAGTAGAAAAGTAGAAATTAAGAAATTTGCCCAAGGATACACAGTTTCTCATTTATGAACAGGAACACCCCCTGATTCATGGAGTTGGGGAGAAAATTTAACTGAGTTTTACACTGATACATGTAAAGTATAGTGCCAGCTAAACTGGTAAGCACTCACTAAATAACGGTCACTATTATCGTTATTACCATGTTGGGCACTATTCTAAGTACTTTAAGCACGTTACTTAATTTGATCTTCACAATAGCCTCATGTGATAGATAATAGCATCCCCCTTTTAAAGATGAGTAAATTATGAACTAAAAAACTTGAGTAACTTGTCCAGTGACACACAACTAATACGTATTGAGAACGGAATCTGAACTGAGAGAATTCAAGGTTCATGCACTTAGAAACTAAGTTATGGACTCAGAAACTACAGAGACTCTTGAGAACAACTGAGAGTCTGAGCGTAACAGGAGAATAACTCAGACCCAGCATTCAAGGAAGCTCCAGACTCACACATTTTGCTTGACCTTCTGGACATGAACTCCCTGGGAGTCCAAAACTGGATCAAAGACACATCATCAGTTCTACAGAAGGCAGAAAAAAAAAAGCAAAAAAGAAAAACTTAAGTGGCTTTCGTGGTAGGAAGAGGGATAGTCTATTCAGGAATGTATCCTAAAATTTCCCTGTAAGGCTTTTTTTCACATGGGGAGAGGGAGAATGTTCTAAAATTAGGTTAACTTTAGATGATGTTAATTCGATCCAACTCAGTAAATTTAATAAAAAATCACTGTACAATACACTTAAAATGGTGGATTTTATGGTATACATTGTGTTGAACAAAACATTTGTTTGGGTTTTTTCACACACTCTTACAGTAAAACTTGAAAACTTTTTGGCCAACCCAAAACGTAATACCTAAAGAAAGCTAGTATCAAAAATTAAATAAATAAACAAACCAATAAAAACATAGATATTATGTTTCCATTCTAGTCAATCCTGAATCTCCAAGTTGGCCCTAATGAATTGATATTTGTTAATTAAATCTATAATCATTTTTCACTGCTGTGAAACATATAACCCTAAAACCTACTGGCTTAAAAAACTTTTTTTTGGTTTTATTAACTTCACAGTTCTGTAGGTGAGAAATGTGAGCAGGGCTCAACTAGGCAACCTCCTTTGCTTCTCTAGTTATTGAAAAAACTCAGTGGTAACTTTTCTGGCAGATGGAAAGGTCTGGTGGGTCAAAGATGGTTTCAAACACATGGCTGGAACCTAGGATTGGATGTGTCAAAAAATAAGGCCCCCAAGTCAGAGCCTTTCCATGTAGCTTAGCATTGTCACAAGATAATGGCTTCAAAGTAGCCAAACTTCTAAAATGGTGGCTCAACGCTCTTGGTGCATATGGTGGAAGCTGCATCAGTTATATGACCCAGACTTGGAAGTCATATTATTACTTGTATTAAGTATATTAGGCAAAGCCCTCTTAGATTCAAAAGGAGGAAATTAGACTTCACTTCTTGCTGGCAAATAATGTCACATTGTAGAATAACATATAAGACTGGGGATATTGTTGTGGTCATCACATAAAAATATAATCCATCACCATAATAGTTTACAACAATAATCACTATTATAATTGAAGTTTCAGAAGAGTTTATTAATTCTTCAAAACTCCATACGTCTGAAACTTTGAGGATATCACACACATGATGGGTAAAATCGAAAAAAAATTGGGAGGTTTCATGGAGATAATTTCAAGTACCTTAAGGGATTCCCTGGTAGCTCTCAGATGGTAAAGAATCTGCCTCAATGCAGAAGAGATCTGGGTTTGACCCTTGGGTCAGAAAGATCCCCTGGAGAAGGAAATGGCAACCCACTCAGTATTCTAGCCTGGAGAATCCCACGGACAGAGAAGCCTGGAGGGCTACAGTCCATGGGGCTGCAAAGAGCTGGACAAGGCTGAAGCAACTTAGTAAGAAATTCATGCAAGAAACTTGCTTCCTGGAAAAATCTTATATTTCAGGCATGGTTTTACACTTAATGTCCCTTCTGCTTCCTTTTACAAAACATAATGTCCCTTCTGCTTCCTTTTACAAAACATTTCATTTACATGAAAAATTAGTTTAATTTCTTTTTAGTTTGAGATTCTAGTATAGCCACTGAATACAACTGAAAAACTATCTCCTTATAAAATATTTAATGCTGATTATGGTCATTTTCGTTCATACATTTCCTAGACTGAATACGACATTTGATGACTTTTGCCCAAAATAACCAATTTTTAATTTACAGTCACAAATACATTGCCTTCATCCTATTTTAGTAAACATTTTAGAGCAAGACAGAAACATACTAAAAACTGGTTTATTTTTAAACACCTTCTGAAGTTCCAACCCAGAAACTTTTCAAAAAAGTGTGTTAGGTGAAGGAAATTAAGAGAAGAGAAGGAGAAAAATAAACTAAAATCACATACTTAAATAAGAGACAGAAAAGGTGGTTTTAATCACTGGTTTGGCCCCTAACAGGCTTCCTTGTAGCTCAGCTGGTAAAGAAACCACCTGCAATGCAGGAGAACTGGGTTTGATCCCTGGGTTGGGAAGATCGCCTAGAGAAGACAAAGCCTACCCATTCCAGTATTCTTACATGGAGAATTCCATGGACTGTATAGTCCATGGAGTCACAAAGAGTCATATATGACTGAGCGACTTTCACACTTTCAGTTTGGCCCCTAACAACCATTGTGTGAACTTCCCCAGGTCACTTAAGACTTGTTGGGTTCAGTCTTTACATGCCAAGTGAGAGGCTAGACTGAATCTTTGTCTTGTTGTTTTTTGTGGTGGTGACGGTGGTGGTGATGGAGATGTGACTTAAGTAATAATAACAATTCCAAAAAATACATTAAACTAAACACTCATGACTGGAGTTATTCTGGTTTGAAAATGGGTGGGGTCATTTGGAGATTCACCCACTCAACTCCCCCCCAACCCCTAGTTCCTTTGTCCTTCACCCCATACCAGCTACATTTAAAAAATAATAATAATTATCATGGAATCCTAGCTCTAAAACCAAAAATTTGAAAGCCACTAGATTAGATGGTCTCTATAGGGTCCTCTTTGAAGAACAGATACTCTTAGGAACTAGAAAAGTACCTACAGGTAAATTGTTATGTAACAAATGTGATTACCTTAAAGGGTAGTACCATGGATACACATGTATATTCATAAATATGATTTTCCATGTGAATATGCAATTTTATGCATATATTAAAAACAACTGCTATCAACTGAGAGACTCCCTAATGAACTATTAAAGTTACCTACCACCTCACAGTAGTCTTAGACATAACTACTCGTTTCCTTCTTTTCACATAAGGATAAGCTTGGGAAGGTTTAGCATCTTGAATGGGATAAACAGCTAGAAAGAGGTAGACACAATATCTGAATGCAGAATGAGCTTAAGCCAAAGTATTTGCTTTCATTTTTTCTCCATAATATTCAAGTACCTCCCATTATATCAGTAGGTTTCCCATCTCTGTGAAAGGTTGCTCTAAGGAACAAGTGGTTTGGGGCTTTCTTCTGAAGATTGGGTTGGGGCTTATTTCTTGATGGAAATGATGTCAAAACTGAGAATCATGCACCTCATATTCCAAGGAAATGATGCAGTGGAGAGTGTCTGGAGAAAGGACGAGTAGAAATGCAGTTAGGCCTAAGGCTTCCATCTTGCCCCTCTCTCTCTTCCTTTTTTCCTCCTGACTTGATGAAAACTCCTATAATTACAAAATATACATGAAGGAAATAATGTACATACTTATGCCTAATCACTTAGAGTGCCTTTGGTCATGAGCTATCTATAGCCATAACTTATGGTAGACATACACACAGAAATGTGTGTGGAGATGTGTGTATTCTTCTCTGCCCAGTAGAGAGAGGGTAAGAATCTTTGTACTCTTGATATTTCAGGATCTCATATGTGTATCTTCTTCTGGATAATTTAGACTTCCCATGTCTTTAACTTATGAGACTATTCAAAGCTGGAAATGACCTTATATATGGTAGACATACACACAGAAATGTGTATGGAGGTGTGTGTATTCTAATCTGCCCAGTAGAGAGAGGGTAAGAATCTTTGTACTCTTAGTATTTCAGGATCTCATATGTGTATCTTCTTCTGGATAATCTAGACTTCCCATGTCTTTAACTTATGAGACTATTCAAAGCTGGAAATGACCTTATATATCACCTGGTTCAACTTTTCACTGATTCAATCACAGTCACACAACTGGTTCATATGTGAGCCTAACCTAGAATTTCTCAGTGCTGACATCCTCCAGTTAAGGAAATTTTATAAACCAAGACCATATACATACAAATATGAACAAGCTATAGCAGAAACTTTTAAAGTATAAAAGCAACTTAAAGAAAACCTATTCCTACTCTTTTATCTTTTAGATTACAAAAGTAGCACCCAGAGAGATGGAAAAAATATATAATCTTGTAAATAACAGATTCCAGTCTAGAGCTTCCTTCCATTGTATACTGTGGTTAATTTAGAGATAATTTTATTAAACCAAATATGACTGGTAAGCGCTTAACCCTCCTGAGAAATACAGATTTTAAATACAGCTTCCCCTTTATTATTTATAAAGTTGTTGAGGACCGGAATTCATGTTTCATGTGTTTTTGATTTTTTTTTTACATTTTCCAAAGTATATGTTTTTCCCATAATACCAAAATACTTCTTATTATATAAGTAGGTTTTCCATGTCTATAAGTGGGAAGTCATGTTAAAGAAGGTCTTATTTGACTAATAACAATCTTAAAAGTAATGATGGAAATCAATGCAATGTTTAAGCACAAATGATTCTATATTCTGTTAAAGAACAGTTCCAGAAATCCCACCCAATCATGCATCCTATTGCCTCAGGTCACCTGTATATAAATTAGTTTTAAACTACCTGTGGCATTGTCAAGACAAATTAACTAATAAATGTAAGCATAATTTGTCTCTCTAGAAGAGACTATTTAAATTGTTCTGAAAATATGCCTCTGTAACCCTGAAGGCAAAAATCATGCCACCACTCTGCCTTTCCTTTTCCAAAACCAAATAAAGCTTACTCTAAATTTATCTTATCTTTCCTATTTTTAAGTCTATAATTAGTTAATATCATTATGTCTTCATTATTATTTTACTATTCTTAAATAGACCCTTTCTTAGATTTCTAGCATCATTTCTATGATCCACACAGAAAAAGATGAAAATAGTTCAGTTTTTCTCTGGGTCAGAATCCAAATGGTCTCCTCAGTTTCAAAGACTGGGGCGGGGGAGGGTATTTTTTGATCTTGACACTTTGGGGAATAATTTAAAGGTTAAAAAAAAATGGGTGAAGAAAAATAATGTGTATTTGGGTTTCTTTGTGGTAAGGTCTAAATGAAATGTGAATTCTCCCTGCCAGAAATCTCTGGAGGTATGGAAACCCCTAAAAGGCATGTGTTGATTTATTTCCTCCTTCTCAGGGATCTACAACTAAAGAAGAGGAGAACAAAATTCTAGAAAGAAATGGATATAGAATAGGATATTGATCAGCATGAGATCATGACTCTAGTTTCCCTAAATAAAGAAATGCTAACAATCTCCAGGGATGATCCCTGTTAAGTGGTTAAAATACAAACTGCACATGTGCATACATACACATACAGTTGAATTTAGTATATCACAGTAAAGTATACCCAGAGTTAACTCATTCATTCAACAAGTAATTCAGTGCCTGGCATATATCAGGGTTTCTCAGGTGGTGCTAATGCCTGCCAATACAGGAGCCTCAGGAGAGGTGGATTCATTCCCAGGGTCTGAAAGACCCCCTGGAGTAGAAAATGGCAACCTGCTCCAGTTTCTTGCCTGAAAAAATCCCACAGACAGAGGAATCTGGTGGGTCCATGAGGTCACAACTGAGTGACTGAGCACACACACGCACAACATTTTCCAGGCTATGTGGTCCGTCACTCAGTTGTGTCTGACTCTTTGCAGCCCCACAAACTGCAATCCTCCAGTCTCCTTTATGGATGGAATTTACCAGGCAAGCATACTGCAGAGGATGACATTTCCTGCTCCAGGGGATCTTCCCGACTCGGGCTGAACCCATGTCTCCTGTGTCTCCTGAGGCGGACTGGCACTAGTAGGCAGATGCTTTACCACTAGTGCCATCTGGGAAGCCTCATACCAGGCTATACCCAGGAAAAACTCCAATTAAAATGTGTTCTAATTGATAGATTTTAGAGTACCAGTAAATGAAGAAGGCTGAGCACTGAAGAATTGATGCTTTTGAACTGTGATGTTGGAGAAGACTCTTGAGAGTCCCATGGACTGCAAGGACATCCAACCAGTCCATTCTGAAGGAGATCAGCCTTGGGATTTCTTTGGAAGGAATGATGCTAAAGCTGAAACTCAGCACTTTGGCCACCTCATGCGAAGAGTTGACTCACTGGAAAAGACTCTGATGCTGGGAGGGATTGGGGGCAGGAGGAGAAGGGGATGACAGATGATGAGATGGCTGGATGGCATCACTGACTCGAAGGACGCGAGTCTGAGTGAACTCCAGGAGTTGGTGATGGACAGGGAGGTGATGTTCAAGCTGGTTTTAGAAAAGGCAGAGGAACCAGAGATCAAATTGCCAACATCCGCTGGATCATCGAAAAAGCAAGAGAGTTCCAGAAAAACATCTATTTCTGCTTTAGTGACTATGCCAAAGCCTTTGACTGTGTGGATCATAAGAAACTGTGGAAAATTCTGAAAGAGATGGGAATACCAGAACACCTGACCTGCCTCTTGAGAAATCTCTATGCAAGTCAGGAAGCAACAGTTAGAACTGGACATGGAACAGCAGACTGTTTCCAAATAGGAAAAGGAGTATGTCAAGGCTGTATATTGTCACCCTGCTTATTTAACTTATATGCAGAGTAGATCATGAGAAACGCTGGGCTGGAAGAAACACAAGCTGGAATCAAGATTGCCAGGAGAAATATCAATAACCTCAGATATGCAGATGACACCACCCTTATGGCAGAAAATGAAGAGGAACTAAAAAGCCTCTTGATGAAAGTGAAAGAGGAGAGCGAAAAAGTTGGCTTAAAGCTCAACATTCAGAAAACAAAGATCATGGCATCTGGTCCCATCTCTTCATGGCAAATAGATGGGGAAACAGTGGAAATAGTGTCAGACTTCATTTTTTTGGTCTCCAAAATCACTGCAGATGGTGACTGCAGCCATGAAATTAAAAGATGCTTACTCCTTGGAAGAAAAGTTGTGACCAACCTAGATAGTATATTCAAAAGCAGAGACATTACTTTGCAGACTAAGGTCCGTCTAGTCAAGGCTATGGTTTTTCCCGTGGTCATGTATGGATGTGAGAGTTGGACTGTAAAGAAGGCTGAGAGCCAAACAATTGATGCTTTCGAACTGTGGTGTAGAAGAAGACTCTTGAGAGTCCCTTGGACTGCAAGGAGATCCAACCAGTCCATTCTGAAGGAGATCAACCTTGGGATTTCTTTGGAAGGAATGATGCTAAAGCTGAAGCTCCAATACTTTGGACACCTCATGAGAAGAGCTGACTCATTGGAAAAGACTCTGATGCTAGGAGGGATTGGGGGCAGGAGGAGAAGGGGACGACCGAGGATGAGATGGCTGGATGGCATCACAGACTCAATCAACGTGAGCTGGGTGAACTCCGGGATATGGTGATGGGACAGGGAGGCCTGGCATGCTGCGATTTATGGGGTCGCAAAGAGTCAGACATGACTGAGCAACTGAAATGAACTAAACTGAACTGAAATGATCCTATTCATTTCTTACTCAGTCTGAAATTTCTGAATCTAGTTAGTCATAACTTTAGTAATTTTGTTCCAAAATTTGTCCACACAATAACACAGTTTGAGTAACTTTGAAAAACATATTGCTTCTGAGATCCACCCATGAAAGTGAAAGTGAAAGTGTTAGTTTCTGAGTCTTGTCCGACTCTTGGTGACTTCATGGACTGAAGCCTCCCAGGCTCCTCTGTCCAAGCGATTCTCCAGGCAAGAATACTGGAATGGATTGTCATTCCCTTCTCCAGGGGATTTTCCCGACCCAGGGACCGAGTCCAGGTCTCCCGCACTGCAGGCAGATTCTTACTGCTGAGCCACCAGGGAGAACCACCCATACATCTAGTGAATTAGAATCCCAGTTTTATGGGATTGGGAATCAGTAGCTGCTTTTGCTGTTGTTGCTTTTAACCCCTTTAGTCATTATAATGAAGTTTGTTTGTGGACCAGATTTTTGGAACCATTGATCTTTATTCCTAACAAAAAACCACCCTGATTAATTCAGTTAGGTAAAGGTAAAGTTGCTCAGTAGTGTCCGACTCTTTGCGACCCCATGGGCTGTAGCCTACCAGGCTCCTCTGTCCATGGGATTTTCCAGGCAATACTACTGGAGTGGATTGCCATTTCCTTGTCCAGGGGATCTTCCCAACCCAGGGATGGAACCCGGGTCTCCCACACTGTAGACAGACGCTTAACCATCTGAGCCACCAGGGAAGTCCAGATTAATTCAGTTAAGGAACATATTATATAAACCCATTACATTTATTACTCCAATGGAACTATTCCTATTCAGATAGTGGCACTAAAATGCCTATTAAAATTACAAGCATACTAGATTGGAAGCTTATTTCAGAGGAGACGCTTCCTTTTTTTTAATTATTTGTATATTTATTGAATTATAATTGACTTACCATATCAAATTATTTTCAGATACACAACATATTAATCCAATATTTCCATACATTGTGAAATGACCACTACAATAAGTCTAGTTACCATCTGTCACCATACACAGTTATAAAGGTACAGTATTATTTACTGCGTTCCTATGATGTATATTACATTCCCATGACTTGTTTTATAACTAGAAGTTTGTACTTCTTAATTTCCTTCCCCTATTTTGCCCATCCCCTACTCTCCTTCCCTCTGGTAAGCACTGGTTTATTCTCCTTAAATAACTTACTATTATAGTCACTTAAAATGATAGCCTCTTCCATCCATAGGTTTTTTTTAATTAATTAATTTATTTTAATTGGAGGCTAATTACTTTACAATAATGTAGTGGTTTTTGCCATACATTGACATGAATCAGCCATGGGTGTACACATCCATAAGTTTTAAAAACTTCAAAATATGGATAGCTACAGAATTGTATGAAGATTCATGGTGACTTAACTTTTCCAAATTCTCTCAATAAACTGATGACGGAGTTAGCTAGATTCCAATACTATTTATTATCTATAATTCGTGATTCTTTCTCTCTCTTACTCATATTTTGCTCTGCCTACTGAATGACCACTTCAATACCCAAGTTACTTACCAGAAATTTTTCTTCATACCCCTACAATGTAATCCCCAGAGCAGAAGACATATTTGCAGTTTCTTTCACTGACATAATCTCAGAGCAAGGACAGAGCCTGGCACAAAGTAGTTGCTCAATAACTGTTTGTTGAGTAAGTGAATAAATAAATGAATGAACAATAAATAAATAAATCTCATCATTTCTATTTCTATTGACAGTCATTTAACCATGGCCAGTAGTAAATACATGTATTTTAGTACTTGTCATTTTGCATTATAATCATTTGATTCTATGACTGACACAAGCTACGCCTCATGTAAGTCTCAGTCTCACTCAAAACATCATATAGTAAACATTCAATGACTGTTACTTGAATGAATGGATAAACAGAACAAGTTACTTCTCAAGATTCATATTTAATTTATTACAAATATGATATCAAAACATTTACATTATTTAGGCATGATTTAGACTCAGGAATTTAAGTGCCTATTTCAGTTCATGGCAACATTCTCTATTGGCTGGGAAAACATAAATGCCAAGGAGGTAACATAAATAAATCTGGGGAACATCATTCATTTCAGTGCTCATATTTCATAATCAAGCAACAGGTCCTAAATAGATTACTTTATCAAGGTTTATATTTGGATAAACTTTCTATGCAATACTATCTTAAAGAATATACTTTGTTTTAATTTAAATTATTGCTTACCAGTTTTACCATTACATGTCTGAATCCTGAAAGAGTCATTCAGTAAGACATAACATCTTTGCCTCTGTATCCTTTTTAAAGTATCAGTTACTATCAGTGGAGAAGCAGGTTGTGACTAAATTGTAAAAGTTCTAAAATTGGATAAAGAGGAAGTATGTACTTGAAGGGATTTAAAATAAGACATGGGATAATTTAAACCTCAAAATATGATTGTTTTCATAATATAAAATTGATATATTTTTACAAACACAGTTGACACCTGAACAACACAGGTTTGAACTGAATGGACCATCTATACACAGATTTCTTTTTAATAGTAAATGCTACAGTACTGCACCGTCTACAGTGGTTGAATCTGTGAATGTGGAATCCTGGATACAAAGGAAGTGTGAATAAGGAGGGCCAACTATAAACTATGCTCTGATTTTTGACGCTGGTACCCCATCCCCCTCATTGTTCAAGAGTCAATGTAGTACATTTTGGAACTGATGACAATTATTAATTTCACATATGCAAATAGTTTGTGGGTTAAGCACAAATAGAGACATAAGTACATCAGTGAAACATACTTTCCTAATCCATAACAGTCATCTTGATATGTTATGGATTTGAAGTTTTCTAATTCATCAGTGTAAAAATAATTTATAACAACACAAAGAAAAAGTAAAATTGTTACAAATCAACAAAAACATCCATACTCAAAGATGCCTATTGTTTGGATTTATTAGTAATTTTTAGGTACTATGGGCTTCCCTTGTGGCTCAGCTGGTAAAGAATCTGCCTACAATGCTGGAGACCTGGGTTCGATCCCTGGGTTGGGAAGATTCCCTGAAAATGGAAAGGCTACCCACTCCAGTATTATGGCCTAGAGAACTGCAATCTGAAGAATGGTAATAACATGAGATCCAATGGTGGTAAGAAAAGCAAATGTTTTGAAAACTCCCCAGACTGAGCAAAATTAAACATATATATATATATACATATATACATATATACACACACATGCTGCTGCTGCTGCTGCTGCTAAGTTGCTTCAGTCTTGTCCGACTCTGTGGGACCCCATAGACAGCAGACCACCAGGCTCTGCTGTCCCTGGGATTCTCCAGGCAAGAACACTGGAGCGGGTTGCCATTTCCTTCTCCCAATGTATGAAGGTGAAAAGTGAAAGTGAAATCGTTCAGTCCTGTCCAAATCAGAGCGACCCCATGGACTTCAGCCTACCAGGCTCCTCCGTCCATGGGATTTTCCAGGCAAGAGTACTGGAGTGGGGTGCCATCGCCTTCTCTGAGATATATATATATATATATATATATATATATATATTTCTGTTGTGCAAGTAAGTTCATCTATTTCATTTTTCTAGAGAGAATAAATGTACAGATAGCAAGAGGGGTAGATAGGTGGGATGGATTGTGAGACTGGCATTGGCATATATACACTACTATGTATAAAATAGATACCTAATGAGAACTGAGTACATAGCACTGGGAACTCCACTCAGTGCTGTGTGGTGACCTAAATGGAAAGGAAATCCAAAGAGGGGAATGCATACATCTGTACAGTTGTTACACTTTGCTGTACAGCAGAAACTAACACTTCATTTTAAAGCAACTATACAATGGGAAAAAATGGGGAAAAAAATGAAGCTCCTTACTCAAGTCTATTCATAGCTTTTAACATGCAATGCCTAACATACAAAAAATTCTAACTTATTCCATGAACATTTATCCCGTGAACAGTGAGTAACATATGCAGTGTTTTTCAAACACAATACTTGGAAAAATCCCTTCATAGGCAGGTATTTCGGAAGCTGGTGAAAGCAAAAAAAGGCACTTATGTTCCATAGTATACTCTTCAGGAAATGCTGTTCTAAACTGCTGAAATAATGAACATAATTTTGAAAAAAAAAATAGGTGTAGAGGAAATCTATGTTTTGATGTTTTATTTAGCATTCAGTGTGATTTTGGCATATCTGTGACCTCTTTTCCAACAGTTTTCCTTTAATTGAGAACTTGACTAGATTTCTAAGTTACAATATTTATGTAATCTTTCTGCCTTCTTTTCATCAAGATATGAAGTGTCTATTACAGATGGAAGATGATACACCATTTCCCTGCAGAGTTAAGGGAATCTATCTCCTTGAATTTTTATTTCACCTTTTCTTCTGTGCGTTTTGTATTCTTCTTCCAGAACAAAATTCTGCCAATGATCTCTTGAGAACTCATAGATACAAAATGTACTTCCAACCAATATTGGTTTTTAGACACTTGATAGCAATGATGAAATTTTGTTTACTACCTTAAAAAGTCATTTATGACAGAGACATATATTTCTTCTTTACTTTGATAGCCCAAAATCACAGACAAAATTTCAGGCTATTGTGAGAGCACTATGTTGCTCTGAACTACCTTAACTGCCAGTGAGATGTTTTTGATTTTGTTAAAAATGTCCTTGCCAGTATTCTGAATCATAGCAGGACTGTAATCAAACACTATTATTTGAATAATAACATTTTAGTAAGCTTATAGTAACTCTCTATGTTCCACTGAGATTAGGCTTGACAAGTATAAGCAAAATTTTCTTCAGGTCAGACATTTCTGCTTGGAAAAGTGAAAGTGAAAGTCACAAAATCCTGTCCAACTCTTCAGGATTCCATGGACTGTAGCCGACTCTTTGTGATTTCATGGACTGTAGCCTGCCAGGCTCCTCTGTCCATGGGATTCTCCTGGCAAGAATACTGGAGTGGGTTGCCATTCCCTTCTCCAGGGTATCTTCCTGACCCAGGGATCGAACCTGGGTCTCCTGAATTGCCTGCAGAATCTTTACCAACTTAGCTACTAGGGAAGCCCCATTTCTTCCAGCCAGGCATTTCTGCTTGGAGAGCAGTGCTTCTCAAACTTTAAGACACCTATAAGTGAATTGAGGATCTTATTAAAATATAGATTCTGATTAAGTTGGTTGAGGTTGGGTTTGTTATTTTGTATTTCTGATAAGTCAAAACTGCCGGCTGTGGACCACCTTTTGAGTAGCAAGTTTAAAGCCATAAAGTGTCACTGTTGACTTGGAAACAAATTCCTCCAGTTTCTGTGAAATGTACTGCCTAACATATGACATGTAATAACTGAAACATTGTGAGACTATTCATTATCTTTTCCCCAAATATATTTATATAAAGATTTCTATTTTAAGACTCAGGCCTGGTCCAGTGCTCTTAGAGGAACTACAAATAGCTTAGGTTACTCATTTTTCCAGCTGGATTGCCACTTTCCTCCAAGGCACTCTTACTTTTATATCATTTACAAAGGAAAACTCTTATACAATAGGATATGGCAAACTAGTAAATGCTGCTCTTAATCTATTATAACATTTCTATGATACTCAGGACATGATGGCCCATTTTATAAAATATAATGCAAATGTTGTTTAAAGCACCCAGGAGTAAAGAGGACAGCTTTCAGATTCTTGTAAGTGTGTTGTGTATTTTATATTCAACCAATCCAACTTTGCAGAATTGTAGATGGCACCCTGATGGCTCAGTTGGCAGAGAAGCTTCCTGTCAATGCAGGAGACACGAGACCAGAGTTCGAGCTCTGGGTCCGGTAGATCCCCTGGAGAAGGAAATGGCAAGCCATCCCAGTATTCTTGCCTAGAAAATTCTACGGTCAGAGGAGCTTGGCAGGCTACAGACCATGGGGTTGCAAGAGTTAGACAGACTTAGAGACTAAACCACCACCACTAGGAGTCACCAGGAAGGTGATTTGAAGGTGAAGGTGAAGTTGCTCAGCCGTGTCCGACTCTTTGCGACCCCATGGACTGTAACCTACTAGGCTTCTCCGTCCATGGGATTCTCCAGGCAAGAATACTGGAGTCGATTGCCATTTCCTTCTCCAAGGGATCTTCGTGACCCAGGGATCGAACCCGGGTCTCCCGCACTGGAGGCAGATGCTTTAACCTCTGAGCCACCTAATTCCAGACAGGGAAGCCTGGTGTGCTGCAGTCCATGGCATCACAGAGTTGGAAACAACTGAGTGACTGAACTTAACTAATCTGATGTCTACCCCAGGAGAGTCTCATAAAGGTCTGAAATGAGGCCTAAGAGTCCACATTTTAGCAAATACCTTTTGCATTTTGGGATTTGGTGATGGACAGGGAAGCCTGGCATGCTATAGTCCATGGGGTCACAAAGACACGACTAAGCAACTGAATTGAACTGAACTTGCATTTCTAGTGTAATTGAAAAGTTTGAGGAATACTGCCCTAGGAGGAATGTTGATCAAAGTTCTAACATCAAGACCTGATATTGTTCATTACTGAAACTTTTACCCTATACCTAAGATGGTATTTTCAAATATACTTTCGATCAACAAAATTGTTCCCTTTGTCACAGTTTTGATTATCTACTTGGTTTCACCACTCCTTTTTGGACTTAAGGACCTCAACTCCTATGTCTTCTCTAGGGACCATAGTTTATCTTCCAAACCAGACACTTTCAAAAGAAATAGAGAGAACAACTGATAATTATGGTGGGATAATTGGCATAAACTGGAATCATCCAGAGCAGGTTTTACATCACATTGATCTTGAATCCCCAAATGGGGAACTTTTTAACCACACTTCACACTGATGGCAGATCATTACCTACCTCTGAATTCTCCATCCCAGTACTATTCTCTGATGGGAAACTCCTTTGACTTCCTGATAGACCTCTAGCAGTCACTACTTTGCTTTAAAGCTTTCACTGTCACACGCTTCAGATGTGATACTTTCACAGTGTCTAGGAATGAGTCTGTCTCCTTAGACATAATCCCACTGTGACAGCAAGTTTATTCCCAAATCTTCATATTGGCTGCAGTTAAGTGGGACATGAAGGATTATATTTACATACAATATGTTCTCAATCAAGGTGGTTATTTTAATTTATCATCCATAGTTGAAAGATTGACATCTTTAATGCCTTCTTATGATGAAAAATAATAAATATTACAATAATCTACAAAATCTTTACATATTTTGCCATTTTTCTCTTAATGTTACCAAATGTGAAATAACTGATGTAAGTCAGAGGAAGGAGAGATGAACTAGGATACGTAATACTTTTCTACCATAGAATTTTCCAGGTGAGAATACTGGAATGGGTTGCCATTTCCTTCTCCAGGGGATCTACCCGACCTGGAGACTGAACTCCGGTCTCCTGTGTCACCTGCATTGACAGGAGGGTTCTTTACCTACTGAGCCACCAGGGTGCCATCTACAATTCTGTGAAGTTGCATTGGTTGAATATAAAATACACAACACACTTACAACTCTTTGACAAGTACTGGCCTTTTGTTTAGTTACTATATCAACACTGACTCATGTCCCTCTCCTATAAGAATCGATTTATCAAGTCAATCATAAAAGGACATTCAGAAAAATAATTATTTTCAATTTTAAAAGGATCAAAGTACATTTAAACAGATGTTTTGTTCATACAGAGAAACTGAGGACAACTCATACAATATAATATGTGATTAATGATATAAAGCGTTAAAGAAAACAGACATACATTCTAAAGCTGACTTCTTCTTCCTGCCTATTATATTGAGTTGGAATTTTGGAAGATAATTAAGATGGAAATATCATCTTCAAGAAATGTTTCTAGTGCATTGCTGCTGCTGCTGCTGCTAAGTCGCTTCAGTCGTGTCCGACTCTGTGCGACCCCAGAGACGGCAGCCCACCAGACTCCCCCGTCCCAGGGATTCTCCAGGCAAGAACACTGGAGTGGGTTTGCCATTTCCCTCTCCAATGCATGAAAGTGGAAAGTGAAAGTGAAATCTTTCGGTCATGTCCAACTGTTCACGACCCCATGGACTGCAGCCTACCAGGCTCCTCGGTCCATGGGATTCTCCAGGCAAGAGTATTGGAGTGGGTTGCCATTGCCCCCTCCGTTCTAGTGCATTAGGGTAAAAGAAAGCAGTAAACTATGTTGAAAGTTTTAAAATGTAATATAGTATTAGTAAATCATATACTCCAGGCTAACCTTACAGGTATGTGTTGCTTTTATAAATTAACTAGAACTGGTTTAACCTTAGGGTCAGGTTCAAGTGGTGTACACCAGCAGTCAGATTAAAACTTGATGCAAATTTTATCTCATTAAAAAAGTCACACACTGCTCCACTTCATTTGCAAAATAATTGTATACCTGGCAAGGTCAGATGATTTTCCTTCTATTGCTTTCACTGAAGGAATTCGGGTTTTTTTAATGCAGCTAAACTGTGGGAAAGATTTTCTAATTTATTTTCATTTGAGGAAATTGCAAACTTCCAAAAAACTCAGAGGCTTTGTGCTTATTCTTTCTGTTTGTTTAAAATAAGAAATCATACTAAAATCTGCTTGGTTTAGATTTTGAGAAGCCATATACTGTACTATAATTCTAATCTAAAAAGTTTCATTCTGTAATTCTCAGAGAAAAAGAGAAAAATTTTAATGCCAAATTAGCTATAATTTTCATAATTTAGTGGTGATATGAATTTTTTTTGTTTAAATGGTGCTCAAATATACAAAATATTGTAAATGAAGTCCTACAAGAAATGAGACAAGTAAGGTGCTTTTAGATCATCAAGATGCATCAACACTTTTCCATTTCTCACTCAAATTTGTATTCTAATATCTTCTGACCTCAAGATATGTTCAGTCATTTATTTCTTCAATAGTAAAATCCAATTACAGTAATATGTATATATTTTTGGTCTCTTAGATGCTACTAGAGTTTTTCTATGTGAACACTTATTTTATATATTCTATCTCAGTTAAGATGCTTAGATAATTGCAGTTGATTTAACTTAGGATTTATCAAGATCTTAAAAATGTAGACAAATCTCTTTGCTTCATTTAGGGGCAAATCACTCCCCTCACTATTATGTTTTCAGATGTGTTACTTAACACAGTATTTAATTTCTTTTTTTTTTTTTAGTTTTTTATTTTTTTAATTTTAAAATCTTTAATTCTTACATGTGTTCCCAAACATGAACCCCCCCCCACCTCCCTCCCCATAACATCTCTGTGGGTCATTTTGAATCTTTCAAAGTTGTTTTTCCCATGAACAACAAACTATTGATGAGAAATACGAAGCGGAAACATTAGGGGTCTTTATTTTAAATAAAGTAAAACTTTGCTAAGAAACTTTGAAATGAGAATGCAAAAATACTTAATATTCTATAAAAATAGAAAATAACTATAGCAGGTATTTCTTTGTTGTCCTAGAGGACTATACTAAGCAATGGTCCCCAACCTTTTTTGGCACAAGGGACTGGTTTCCTGGAAGAAATTTTCCCAAGGACTGAGGAGAAGAGGGAGGGATGGTTTCGGGATGATTCAACTGCAGTATGGTTCTGGCTCCTATGAGAATCTAATGCCACCACTGATCTGATAGGAGGGGGAGCTCAGACTGTAACGTGAGCAATGGGGAGCGGCTATAAATACAGATGAAGTCTTGTTCTCCCTTGCCTACCTTTCTCTCACCTTCTACTGTGCCGCCAGGTTCCTTACAGGGCACAGATCAGTACTGGTCCCTGGCCAGGGGTTTGGGGACCGTGATACTACGTATTGCTTTAGAAGTGAAACTACCTTTAAACAAGGCTCTTTTAGCCATCTAAAGTTGTTAGAAACCAACAATTTTGACCCAGGGTTGGAACCTGCATCTCCTGCTGCTCCTGCATTGGCAGATAGATTCTTTACTACTGAGCTACCTAGGAAGCCCAGCTATTGGTGGTACTTCATGCCACATAGATACACACTACCTCGATTTGATTAAATGACAAAGAAACGTTTTTGGCCTCACTTGAGTCAGGCTCCTCAGAACCCCCTTCTTTGGTGGTGGGGGGTGCAGGGTCAATTTGTCCTCGGCCAGCTTATTAAAGTTTCATCAAGAATCCTGTTGATTCAATTTAGCAAATATTCCCTCAACTCTCAGTATGTGATACCCTGGATATCTGATCAAATTCTTCAACTCCCACTTCAAAATCTTAACACTCTGGACTTCTTCAGCAAGAATCCTGTTTAGTATATCTAGTGAGAATTCTCCCAGCCCTGATGCTTTCTCTTAGTAATTTTCCATTCACTGACCCCCAACTCTATTCTTTGTTTATAAATCTCCATTTGTGCTTGTTGTATTCAAACTGAAACTGGTCTCTATCTCCTACTGCAAAGCCCCCACTGCAGTAGTACTTCCCTCTCGAATAAAGTATTCTTCACTGTCTTTAACAAGTGTTATGAAGTATATTTTTTTAATACCAAGAAGACCCAATATATGGTCTATAAATTTAGCAAAAATAAACCATAGTCAGTCTTTAGTTACCTTGAATTATACTACAGTAGAGCATGAAAAAATACAGAAATCAAACTTGTCAAAGGCTATCCTCATTCTAAATAATTTGGTCTGTGACTTGACCTTGAGTTTCAAAGAACCAGCAGGGAACTAGCTGGCAAGGAAACTAGTAGGAAACGGATAATCTAGAAAGTGCTATGAATCTTCTATGAAAAGCAATTGCAGAATTACTGTATGATAATCAAGACTTTACATTTTAGAGATAATACACTGAATACACAGAAAACTAAAGAAGCTTGACTGAACAGTCCTGAGATAGTTAATCAGTAAAACCAGAGAATTCTATTCCCCAGAGGGACGGCTATATAGATATCGGGAGACTATGAAAAGACTGAAATCAGGAATGGGCAGATTAATATCTGACAAGGTAAATGACTTCTACTCTGTCAGAGAATATGCAGAGTTTAAGCTGAAATCCTTTCCTTTTTGTCAAATTTGAGACTGATGCCTAAAATGCATTCCTGTCCCACACAGCACCAACATGTGTGTGTGTGTGCGCATGCACGCGTGTGCACATGCTAGTCACTCAGAGTGTCCCACTCTTTACAACCCCAAGGACTGTAGCTTGCCAGGCTCCTCTGTCCATGGAATTCTCCAGGCAAGAATACTGGAGTGGGTTGCCATTCCCTTCTCCAGGGGATCTTCCCACCCCAGGGACTGAACCCAGGTCTCCCGCATTGAAGGGAGATTCTTTACTGTCTGAACGACAACTCCAAAAACTCGGAACCTGTGCACAAAAAAGTCCACTCCTTGGGTAACTTGGCAGCAGCTGCAGGCATGTTTTAGAAGGTACATTAAAGTAGAACAGATATATTTATGATTCAGCATTGATATGTATTTGCTTAAAATTAAAGCCAGGATAACCAGAGCTACACAAATACAATTATAATACAAACTTTGAAATATTAATTTTGGAAAATTAGAAAGAGATTCATAATTTTCTGAAATTGGCAGACTAAAACTGAAAGAAAAAGAAAAGGTTCTACATCAAAGTAGCATAGAAAGGATACAACTAAAAAGTGGCTCCACAGATGTAGAACTTGCTCAGTGTGGAAAGATGACCTGCAAAAATCAGTACAGATACATTTTCATGTAAAATTGAGATAATAGGAATACCTGTTTTGTTGGGTTACTTTGCAGGTCTAAAATTATTAAGGAAAAGGAAGGAAGGCTGATTATGTGTAAGTCTTAGACTGCAGTGTTCAGTTCAGATCAGTTCAGTCACTCAATCATGTCCAACTCTTTGCGACCCCATAAATTGCAGCACGCCAGGCCTCCCTTTCCGTCACCAACTCCTGGAGTTTACCCAAACTCATGTTCATCAGGTTGGTGATGCCATTCAGCCATCTCATCCTCTGTCGTCCCCTTCTCCTCCTGCCCCCAATCCCTTCCAGCATCAGGGTCTTTTCCAATAAGTCAACTCTTTGCATGAGGTGGCCAAAGTATTAGAGCTTCAGCTTCAGCATCAGTCCTTCCAATGAATACCCAGGACTGATCTCCTTTAGGATGGACTGGTTGGATTTCCTTGTAGTCCAAGGGACTCTCAAGAGTCTTCTTCAATACCACAGTTCAAAAACATCAATTCTTCGGTGCTCAGCTTTCTTCACAGTCCAACTCTCACATCCATACATGACCACTGGAAAAACCATAGCCTTAACTAGATGGACCTTTGTTGGCAAAGTAATGTCTCTGTTTTTGAATATGTTGTCTAGGTTGGTAAGAACTTTCCTTCCAAGGAGTAAGCGTCTTTTAATTTCATGGCTGCAATCACCATCTGCAGTGATTTTGGAGCCCAAAAAAATAAAGCCTGACACTGTTTCCACTGTTTCCCCATCTATTTTCCATGAAGGGATGGGACCAGATGCCATGATCTTTGTTTTCTGAATGCTGAGCTTTAAGCCTGAGGGTCAGACACGACTGAGTGACTTTGCTTTCACTTTTCACTTTCATGCATTGGAGAAGGCAATGACAACCCACTCCAGCATTCTTGCATGCAGAATCCCAGGAATGGGGGAGCCTAGTGGGCTGCCATCTATGGTGTCGCACAGAGTCAGACACAACTGAAGCCACTTAGCAGCAGCAGCAGCAAGCCAATGTTTACACTCTCCTCTTTCACTTTCATCAAGAGGCTTTTTAGTTCCTCTTCTGCTGTGTAGTTCTAAGAAAATCTCACAAGGCCAATGTTTTCAAGCCAAAGATGCACGAAACAGGAGTCTCACATCTCTCAGTGATTGTTGTATTAGCAGCCATGCCATGCTTAGTCACTTGCTGGGGCTGTCATAGAAAGTGTAGCTTCAACATTTTAACATTTAGGAGTGACCAGGGTTAGAGACCAGAAAAGGAAATTTTCATGGCCGCGACATAGGCATTGCACTAGGAAATTAACAAGCATTAGCTGATATGATCATTTTAATTATTTTTTAATTGGAAAGTTTTCTTCTTTAAACTCTGTGTATAATGACTCAATTTGCATATAGCATAATATAAATGAACATTTCATCTTATCAATCTGTGGAATATTCAAACAGTTGGCAGTTTACTTTCCAGAACAGGATGCTTTTCTGAATATTAGAAAGAATACAAATTTTGAGTATTTAAAATGCACAGATTTTCAAATTGAAGAGATGCCTGATTTTGGGGAAAGCCACCTGTCATTCTTCAACCACAGTGGCTTCCTTTCTATCTGTTTTGTGTTTTGAATATCCAGGAGTAATCGCAAGAAAGGACTCAATGTCTAACAAATATTTGAAAACTATTGGTTTTGTCCTGATTATTCTATGAGAGTTATTAGAAAATGTTTTTAATTGACTACTCATTTTAGTAATAAGAGTCATGAGTCATATTCACTTAATAAAAAGCAAGACAAAGATGCTGAAAGTCTTGAATTTGTAGTCTCACATTCATGAAAACAAAGCCATATCTCTGGGTTTTCAATTATGAAGAGGAAATTAATGCCCCAACAGTACTTACTCCTGCCTGATGGTCCTAGACATTATTGTAATAAGCAGGATGCTCCATTTTTTTTAAGATCATTAAACTTCCCATCTCTTTTATGAGTTATGAATAGATTATATTGTAGTTCCTAAACAATGATTTCCCATTATATAACACTGGAGTTTTATAAACATATTTTTAAAATACTACTCTTTCTATTCATATTTAGCTTCTAATCTACGAATAAAGAAGGCCCAAGCTTTTACATCTTCTATTTACGAGCTCTCTTTTATTTATAACTAGTGGAATTATTCCATTAATCTTTAACCCATGAATTTCTATTTTTTTCCGCTTGTCAAGCAACTCTCAATTCAAATTATCAACAATAAGCCCCACAGTACCAACATAAAATTATGACCTTAATAAGTTTATAGATTATATATTTTTTATTTCATCAGCTAGGTCACCCATAAACATTTTTAATAATTTCATGTGCCTTTGGAAGGTCATTCAAAATTCCCTCGACCTACAGCTAAAACCGAGGCTGACACTGAACCACTAATAGTACTCTTGGGACTTTATACGTTTCTACATGTGAATCTAAGTCTCAAATGATTTCTACCACACACTTCCCATAAGAATATGTCATGTGGAAATAAAGTCAATGCTTAAAGAAGTAAAAACTATCTATTGCTTTGTCTATACTTGTCATCCTGTCACAGTCCAGAGTATCAGATGAAATTAAACTGTTATCTTTGTTCATTTTGATCCTAATGTAATAGGAATAACACATGATTTCCTTGTTATAGTAGAAGAATGCTATAAATCACTATGTACTAGCATCTAAAATTCTAAATGCATAGAATAGAACAGAAATTTATAATGGGGTTTTACTGAATATGGAAGAAGGCCAAGAAAGCATATACTTCTGATTTTGAAAGTAAAGGACTAGAGAAAGCAATCCCTGTCATCTCATTCTAAGCACATCAGTTCAACAAAATTCATTGCAAAAACAACCTATAACATTAGTATTATGCATAGTTATTTTAAAAGTTTTAATAAATTAGATCTATTTCTTGTCACATAAATACTGTAAAAGTACCATTCTTGATTCTGCAAAGAGATGCATACATTTCACAAGTCAGACTAGGTAATTTAAATTTAATTTTATGTATTAATTTTTCATGCCTAAACCATATTTTATGTTTCTACCTATGTTTACAAAATATTCACCAAATATTTATACTACTGTTATGTCATGCATAGCCATCCTTAACAACTCATTTCTTCTAATAAATAACATATACAGAATAAAATCATTCTAATCAAAATTATTTTTCCTATTTATATAACTGCTTTATTCTGAAACCAAAGCCTTCACATTTTGCTTTACAGGGAATAAAAAAGAAGAATCTTCTTAAAATCTTTACAAAGAATGTATCAATATTGGGAAAAACTTTAGAAAGAAATTATGATTATACAGATGGACTACCAATTTTATTGTAGCAGAAGAAAGCCATACATACCAGTGGATACTAAAGAAATACAAAGGAATTAATATCTCTGGCTTAAAATAAATACTTTCTCAGCCTCTCTACTGCTGACATGCTGGAGCTGGACTATTCCTTGTCAGTGGAGCTGTCCTGTGCACTACAGAGTATTTAGCACCATTTCTGGCTTCTATCCACGAGATGCCAGCAGCACCTCCCCACCCCTCCCCAGCTCCCCTTCACATGCTCGAACTAGTGACAACCAAAAATGTCTCCAAACCTTGTCAAATAACCCCTAGGGGCATAACAGCTCTCAGCTGAGAAACACGAGATAAAGATAATATAGCAACATATAACTCATTAAGGGATGGAAATAATAATCACATAGTTAAATATGATTCCTTACTATATGCTAGTC
The DNA here is from genome assembly GCF_001704415.2 of Capra hircus. Taxonomy (NCBI): domain Eukaryota; kingdom Metazoa; phylum Chordata; class Mammalia; order Artiodactyla; family Bovidae; genus Capra; species Capra hircus. Next base: position 35,569,538 of record NC_030809.1, on the reverse strand, counting down.
AGCCTACTGACTACTTTCATAAGTATTCTTTAATTTCATTCTTATGACACCTTTATGAGATTCTACCGTTATCCCATCCTACACATGAGTAGTCTTAGAGCTTAAATACATGTGCCAAATCCCACAGTTATTTCAAGATCAGATTCTTTCCCAGATTTTTCTAATACCAGAGCCAGTGCTCCTAGCCACTCTACTGCTCCTAACTGATCATGGAACAGTAAATTAGGTGATGCCATCAACTTTAACTGCCTTATTATATAACATGAATGTAGGACTTTTTAAAAGACTGCAAACAAAGGGTGGGGGGGTTGTCTACTGCCCAGTGCATTGGCAGAAAAGGAAATAAATTGTAGTACTGTACAATCAGCAGGACTCTCCAGGCTTAGGACTCCTTGCCATTGCCTCCACTTCACTTTTGGTAGCTAATCCTGTGTTTAACAGTTCCTACCTGTCCTACCTGCATGGTAGACAAGTAGTAAACATTTTGCTTGAGACTGGAACCAAGTTACTAAAGTATGATTTAAAACTATTACTACAGCTATATTTTAGGTTGACCTGTAACACTGAATATAATTTTCAAAGCTGTTTATAACCATTGTTGATTTTATATACTATCTTTATCCCTGATCTCAAATGTTACATTCCTGATTTTTATTGTTACAAAATAATGAACAATGCAGGGCTTCCCTGGCGCTGCAAAAAAACTATCTGCCTGCTAATGCAGGAGATCCAAGAGACTAGGGGTTGATCCCTGGGTTGGGAAGATTGCCTGGAGTAGGAAACGGCAACCCACTCCAGTATTCTGGCCTGCAAAATTCCACGAACAGAGAAGCCTGGTAGGCTACAATCCATGGGGTCACAAGAGTCAACACAACTGAGCACAGCACTACCTATCTAATGATCAATGTCCTCCTCACAAGAAGAGTTTCCAGAGAATAAATAGTTCTTTTTTTCTAATTCAATTGTTTCTGCTTATATTCTCATCCATACTGAATAAACAGATGAAACACATAAAGATACTAATAAAACTAGATTATCTCGGCAAGAAGACTGCTGTCAAAGCTCAGAATTGTCACATACACATGTAAATATCCTACTTCCCCTCTCCCTTGCCCTCAGATAAAAGGACAGAGGAACAAGGAAAGAATTGAATGTCACCAGTACTTAACAGCAAATAGTAATTTAGAATAAAGATTATTTTGCTTACTCCTATCGAAGCTTTATCAAGGAAGCCTACAAACCTCGATAAATTACAGTAAGAAAGTAAGCCATTAAAGTAGGAGCACAATTTTATGCAGTTGGAAAACAAACTAAGTAGATGTAAAGAGACAGAAAGAACGAGGATAGTATTAATATTATCCTGCAAATGAAGAAGTCTTAATCATTTGCTAGGGTAGCACACACTCTACATGAACTCTTGGAGAGTTCATGGTACACTCTCATTCTGATTATGTTTTTAAGATCTGCTTATTTTGCTTTATGCAACTCCCCCTTATTACACCTGACTGTTGCATGATACACTGCTATGCTATGCTAAATTTCTTCAGTTGTACTTGACTCTTTGTGACCCCATGGGCTCTAGGTCAGGCACTTCTGTCCATGGGATTCTCTAGGCAAGAATACTGAAGTGGGTTGTCATGACCTCTTCCACGGGATCTTCCCAACCCAGGGATCGAACTCGCATCTCTTACATCTTCTGCACTGGCAGGCAGGTTCTTTACCACTAGTGCCACCTGAGAACTATCGTGCAGATATCACATAACAGCGTGAAGTCAAGTGGCCTTAGAAAGCATCCCTACGAACAAAGCTAGTGGAGGTGACGGCATTCCAGTTGAGCTATTTCAAATCCTGAAAGATGATGCTGTGAAAGTGCTGCACTCAATATGCCAGTAACTTTGGGAAACTCAGCAGTGGACACAGGACTGGAAAAGGTCACTTTTCATTCCAATCCCAAAGAAAGGCAATGCCAAAGAATGCTCAACTTACTGTGCAACTGCACTCATCTCACACGCTAGTAAAGTAATGCTCAAAATTCTCCAAGCCAGGCTTCAGCAATACATGAACCGTGAACTTCCAGATGTTCAAGCTGGTTTTGGAAAAGGCAGAGGAACCAGAGATCACATTGCCAACATCTGCTGGATCATTGAAAAAGCAAGAGAGTTCCAGAAAAACATACATTTCTGTTTTATTGACTATGCCAAAGCTTTTGACTGTGTGGATCACAATAAACTGTGGAAAATTCTGAAAGAGATAGGAATACCAGACCACCTGACCTGCCTCTTGAGAAACCTATATGCAGGTCAGGAAGCAATAGTTAGAACTGGACATGGAAAAACAGACTGGTTCCAAATAGGAAAAGGAGTACATCAAGGCCCTGCTTATTTAACTTATATGCAGAGTATATCATGAGAAATGCTGGACTAGAAGAAGCACAAGCTGGAATCAAGATTGCCGGGAGAAATATCAATAACCTCTGATACGCAGATGATACCACCCTTATGGCAGAAAGTGAAAAAGAACTAAAGAGCCTCTTGATGAAAGTGAAAGAGGAGAGCGAAAAAGTTGGCTTAAAGCTCAACATTCAGAAAACAAAGATCATGGCATCTGGTCCCATCCCTTCATGGGAAATAGATGGGGAAACAGTGGAAACAGTGTCAGACTTTATTTTTTGGGCTCCAAAATCACTGCAGATGGTGATTGTAGCCATGAAATTAAAAGACGCTTACTCCTTGGAAGGAAAGTTTTACCAACCTAGATAGCATATTCAAAAGCAGAGACATTACTTTGCCAACAAAGGTCCATCTAGTCAAGGCTATGGTTTTTCCTGTGGTCATGTATGGATGTGAGAGTTGGACTGTGAAGAAAGCTGAGCACCAAACAATTGACGCTTTTGAACTGTGGTGTTGGAGAAGACTCTTGAGACTCCCTTGGACTGCAAGGAGATCCAACCAGTCCATCCTAAAGGAGATCAGGCCTGGGTGTTCATTGGAAGGACTGATGCTGAAGCTGAAGCTCCAATACTTTGGCCACCGGATGCGAAGAGTTGACTCATTGGAAAAGACTCTGATGCTGGGAGGGATTGGGGGCAGGAGGAAAAGGGGACGACAGAGGATGAGATGGCTGGATGGCATCACCAACTCGATGGACACAAGTCTGAGTGAACTCTGGGAGTTGGTGATAGACAGGGAGGCCTGGCGTGCTGCGATTCATGAGATCGCAAAGAGTCGGACATGATTGAGCGACTGAACTGAACTGAGTGATATAAGCTATTGTGATGCTCACCTTGGCTGCCCCAGCTCTCATTACCAGAGATAATGCTTCAATTAACATTATCAAACATAGCTCCTGATAAGAACTATGTGAAAGTTTCCCTTATTTATAAGAATGAAATAGCTAGATTATTTGGTCGTGGCATATTTATTTTCACCAAACTGTTTTTCTAACAGCTACTGCAATGGGGGAAAAACTCCATCAGTTATATAAATCATAGAATTATTTGAAGCAGCATTCTCCAAACTATTACTTGAAAAAAAAAAGACTCCTCAAAATATTAATAGGTGTTTTAGGAGAAAGAGTAATATAGAAAAATGTATATTTGCGTCTCAAACAACGCAGGGAGTTAGAGGCACACACCCTCCCCTCAGCGGAAAATCTGAGCATAATTTAGAGTTGGCCCTCCATCTATGCCTGGAGAAGGCAATGGCAACCCACTCCAGTACATCTTGCCTGGAAAATCCCATGGACAGAGGAGCCTAGTAAGCTGCAGTCCATGGGGTCGCGAAGAGTCGCACATGACTGAGCAACTTTACTTTCACTTTTAACTTTCCTGCATTGGAGAAGGAAATGGCAACCCACTCCAGTGTTCTTGCCTGGAGAATCCCAGGGACGGGGGAGCCTGGTGGGCTGCCATCTATGGGGTTGCACAGAGTCAGACATGACTGAAGCAACTTAGCAGCAGCAGCAGCTCCATCTATGCCACTCCTCTGAATTTGTGGTTTGGAATCAGGATATTCAACTAAGTTCAGATGGCATAGAATTATAAAATTTACTATTGAAAAAATCTTCATGTAAGTGTACCTGGTTGTTCAGGAGTCAGCTGTATTTGCAAAATGTTCTCTTAACTAAAGAGGTCAATCCACTGAAGAACTGCCCAGGGCATTTAAACATGCTAACGCTCTGTAAATGCCTTACATTGCCTCTTGATCATTTATATTAACACTGTAAATGATCAAGAGGCAAGTAGCTAAGCTTATTTTCCCAAATATATTTGTGGTCAAAGCATATATTTTTCAGATCTTTTCACAGATATATTCTAACATATTTGTAATTTATAGAATATAGTTTAGGAAACATTGTATTCAGCAAAAATTACTCGGAATTAAACATAATGAATTTTGATACTAATATCCAAAAGATGTTTTCCAATAGAATCCAGGTAAAAATAATACTTATGTAATTATATCTTCAATAATCCATAATGACATATTGATATATTTCATAGATTTTATTTTAATATGTACTAAGTAGAGTGGACTTAGTGAACAGCTAAGCTATGGGTTGCTGACAAAATATAGCTCAGATACATAGCTCTCCAATATTGTGGCTTAATTTGGGCACAGCATAGAGAAATAAGATAAGCTGCCTAGACTTTGCCTAATATGTTATAACTATCATTTCCCTTAGAAAATAAGTTTTTGACAGTTCCTAGATGGCATGAGATAAAATATGCATGTGTGTGCACACTCATTTGCTCAGTCATGCCAGAATCCGCCACCCCATGGACTGCAGCCCCCCAGGCTCCTCTGTCCATGGGATTTCCCAGGTAAGAATACTGGCGTGAGTTGCCATTTCTTACTCCAGGATAAATATATATATTTCTGAGTAAATAATTGCATTTCACTTAGTATTCTATACCACCAACTAAATTTGAAGCTATAAACTAAAACAATCACATAAAGAGAATTAAGAAATTAGGTAAAATAAGCGTTTTCATGTTAAAACCTGATTTTTTTAAAGTGATATACATTTTAATGTGTAAATTTAAAGGTAAATCTTAAGGTAATTATTTGGATGGTGATAATGTATCTCAATCAACTTAGTAAATTTGGATTTAAGAAAAACAATTGCTCAGTCCTGGGGGCAATATAACTCTAAAGCAGAAGGAAAGAAATTTTACTTTAACTCTTCTTGAAAGACATCAATGTATACTGTCCACTATTTAACCCATGAGAAAATCAAGACTGCATTTAAAATATGTGCTCTTTCAGAAGTTCATGTAGCAGTTTATTTAAGCTGATAAGCGAACTTTTCTCTAACATTAGCTGTCTAGACAATTTAACTTCCATTTTAGAAACACACTCTCAGAGGTAGAGATAGTCAGTTCTTTGTCACCGCAGATAAAATAAGCTCACAGCCAAGAATACCAGAGCACTATTTTTGTCAGGTGCTTATCAACATTTATGTTGTCACCGTGTACCAGCAGAACATTTAACAGATCTACCACATCAACGTTTCCTAATTATCTGATATCTATTTTTATATTTCCTCAATGACTCTCCCTATAAAAAGTCACAAAGTGACATAGGATGTGGAGTAAAAATATTTTTTAAACCAAATACATAATTTTCAGATTATGTGTTTCTAAAATAAAATCTAAATAATTAAACTTCCAATTCAATTTACAATAAGTTTTGCTATCTTGCTTCCCAACAAGCACTAAAACATACACTGAAATGAACATTTACATCTATTCCTCCTGAAAAAAATCGTACGAAACACCAATAAACATCAAATGGAAAACAATTCATCAAGCTATGTTCTGTGGAAGTTCACTTCTCATCACTTTGTATGTACCTCTGTTACAGAGCCATTACGCTGTGACATTGGTTTCTGGATCTATCACACAGTATATGTTAAACTTCAAAGCATAGGAGGGACACTATCAGTTGAAATTCTCAAGGCCGAGAAATTTAGGAACGAATGAAGAGTCAAGTGAAGAAGGAAAGAAATAATGGACCACAACATAATTATTAGCCTTAGGTTTACCAAACTCATTTTTTCTTTTTAAAGCAAATCTTTTCCCAGGCACCTCTGTGACAACTCAATTCTTCATTTTGATATGTACTTCTCATTAATGAAAATATAATCAAGTGGTTTCTGATACATGAATTAGCTTGGCTTTGGAGTTGACAGAACATGAACTTGTCTGGCACAGGCTTATCTAGAAGAGTCATATCAGATAAGTCTGAGTGCTAACACTAAGTCACAACACTGGGAAACATGCTTTGGCAAGCTCTCCAAACTCCTGCCTCTCTTTATGGAAATATAACAAACTTCATTTTTTGCAAGTCTGATATATAAGTGATATACAAATACCAAAGGAAAAAAATGTACTTAGTGCTTTGCACTGAATTCATAAAAAAAATACTAATATATATAGTATTATGACCTACATAAGTGATAATTATTCTAGGGTCAGTATCTTCAAAGACATCCATTGTTGTCCTCTGATTCTTTGTTTCCGGTAAATAAATACGGCTTTAGTTGATGCTTTCAAAGTATTTCTAATTTTGTGACTTGAAAAAATTGGACATCAGGAAACACCAGTACATCCAAAATGAATTCTGAGGGAATGACAAATATCAGAGAGCTTCACAAATGGACACAGTGTTCTCTTACATGATTATTATCTTTCTTTTTTTGTCTCTCTCCTTTAAGAGTTGAAGAACTCATAAACAGAATAAAGATCTGTTAATTTCTTAATTTTGAAAATTTAAGTAATTCATAATACAAAACAAATGTTTTAGAAGTTATTTGGAGGAAAAATTTTTAGAATAACCAAGATTTTCTAATATAATTTTAAAATGCAGTATAAAGAGCCTTCCAATGCATTCATCTAGCTTTAGGTATCATGGTATCTAACCCCCATTCAAAATTCCCTACTACATATTTTGGATAGGAAAGCAATTTTGTCAGTTCCCTTATAAACCAATTAATGTACAACATGTAGCACCAAGCTACAGTTTAGAAATGACAAATGAAATGAAATAATGATTTCACAATCAGAAAACTCTCATTCGAAAAGGTCACAGGAAAAGAAAGAAATGGTGAACCCCTAGCACTGAAACTGAGCTCATACCTTGAAGACAAACACCTGGGTGTTTCACCACCAAATTTATATCTTAATGATACTGAGAAACAAGCTCAAAAAAAATCTCCTATTTTGGTAAGGCACCTGAACAGAGAACCAGATAGTCTATATATCACTGCTGGAAAGTGTGGCCACAGTACTTCAAATCTTACCACTTTTCATGAGTTAAAAGGGTTCTTCTAAGTCATCACAGAAAAATAAGAATAAAGTAAAAAAAAAAACACACACTGACTTACAGAAGACTACAAAGAAAGGGGTCAGCTACTAAGCCATGAGAAAGACTGCATCTGAGTATCCAGAGAAGATCAACTATTACTTAAAATACAAATTTTTAACACATCCTCACAATCTAACAAGGTATCTGTTACAGAATGTGCATAAATTGCCCCTAAAAGTGAAAACAGAAGAAAGTCAACCCAAAACTCAGTGGATAGGTTTGTTTGGAAATATCAGTAGCTCAAAGCCTGGGGCCCTACACCGCATGCACCCATGGGAACAGTACGAGTCTGTTTTTATTCAGGGCTCAGTCTCCCAGGTTGGTCACACAATATTAAGTTCTTGCCTCCCCACAGCAAAGGCTGCTTTCAAAAACTGATTCAAAATCTGCTCATACTAACCCTAATGGTGGCAATGAAGCATCCATAATGGTAATTCATGATTCGGGCAAAGAGTTAGCATAACTTGAATATTTTAAAAAGTTTTTAACCAAAACACGCTAAATTCACATTAGAAGAACAGGAGAGAGTATACATAAGCCAGTTGTATGATGGTCCTATTTGTGTGTAACTTTACGCTTTCACAAACAATGTACAATTGCCCAGAATTTATTAAAAGACGACATAGTGAGTTTCACTGGTAGTGATATAAGTATCATAAGGTGTACATCATGAGATATATTCAGAGGATGGGGACACTAATTTAAATTTTTTATAATAGAAAAATTAGGTTAATTATTTCCCCGTAAATCTTAGCACTGTGCTATCTAATAGCCAGTAATCACATGTAACTGTTTACATTTGAATGTGCTCACTAAAATGAAATAAATTTAAAAATTCAGTTTCCCAATCACATTTGCCACATTTCAGTAGTTTAATAGCCCCATATGACTTAAGGTTACCATATCAAACAGTCCAGATAGTGAGCATTTCCACATGGCTGAAAGAGAGCTCGAGTGTATGCAACGTGTAACAGGAATGCTATGGTGAATAGCAACAGAAAACTTGACTGACAAAGATTAAAACTGGAGTTTGTTTTTCTGCAATAGAAAAAAATGCAGCAGTAGGTACTTGTGAATATAGTTTGGGTGCAAAATGACGACAAAAAGAAAGCAGACTCTTTCTGTATTTCTCTTCCACTACCCTTATAGGCTTTGTAGGTTGTTTTTCCCACTTTTTTACCTCATGAATGCAAAATGGCTGCTGCGGATCCGACATCCATCCACATTCAAAATAGTAAGAAGTGTAGAAATGGAAGTAGAGCCTACACGTATTCTTTAGTCAGGCAAACACTTTCCTAAAAGTCCCTTGGAGACTTCCATTTATATCTCCTTGGCAAAATTTATGCCATATGGCCACCTTTACTACGATAGGAACTCTTCCCAAGAAGATGGGAGAATAATTCTGGAAAAATCAGGGTTCTATTAGCAAGGAAAAATAATGGGGGAAATAAATTTTAAAAGATTATTATGGTGCTTATTGTAGAATTTCTTAAGATCTATTCCTAAGAACAAATCAGAAGAGGAAAAAATGAGTGGCATTAGTGGTAAAGAACCCACCTCCCAGTGCATGAGACTAAGAGATACAAGTTTGATCGCTGGGTCAGGAAGAGCCCCTGGAGAAGGGCATGGCAACCCACTCCAGTATTCTTGTCAGGAGAATCCCATGGAAGAGGAGCCTACAGTCCATGGGGTCGCAAGGAGTCAGACATGACTGAAGAGATGTAGCAAGAGAAGAAAGTTTTAAAGAGGGAAAACCAATACTGAAAAGTTAACCTCATTTTTTTTTTTTTTTTTTGCCATGGCCATGTGAGGAAGCAGTTTTTAAATCCATACAAAAAGTTATTTAAAGGTTTTTAAATCCATACAGAAAAGTTAAAGTTATATTTAAAGTTATTAGTATATGTATTTTAACAAAAGTGCTGAAATTTAATCAAAGGAGATTAGTACTTTGAATATGCTCTTATTATTTGTGGTTAACCTTTTGTGATATATTCCTCACATAGTACTATTTAATATAGAAATGAATTTCCCTACCTGTCAACATGACCATTTCTTTAAGCATTTGGGCTTAGACTTTTGTCAAAACTAGTTTTGTTCAAACAGATAAAGCTAACAGTCTCAACATTTACTAAGGAATAAGTATTGCATGAGATAATTGTAAGTAAATAGGAAACTAGCTTGCTTTTTAGCCTAAAGAGGAAACGCATTACCAATAGATATTGTAGTGTTCTGCATGAAAACTTATTTTAAAAACATGTGTCAAAAGAGATACTGAATATTTCACAAAGCAGTAAAATAAATAAAAGTAAAACTCTATTCACTTTAAATCATGTATTTTCCATGGTAATATTAGAAAAATTTGAAGCAGCTTTGAGTAAACGGTTCAAATATGTCACGTGAGTTCTATTCTCAGTAAAACACAAATAATATCTATTTCATGATTTTATAACATTCTAGACTATCCTCAGGGAGACAGTTTTGTTTTGTTTTTTTTGAGACAGAGTTTTTAAGACAAAGCACATTATAAGGAAGCATATTAAGCAAACCACAAATGTAAAGACAATTCATAATAAATAGTTACCAAAAGACAGTTTCCACCATTAGCAATAAGGCTGAATTTTAAAATCTGCATGTATTATATCCTAATTAATGCAAATATTATTCTAATTTGAAATAAAAGCAATGAAATCAAAAATAGAAAATACCTTGGGTATTTATTTCTAGGGAGGTAGTAGATGTTAAATGGAAGAGAAGGAATTATTAGTTAGTGGGTTGAATTGTGTCCCTTAAAAAATTCCCCCATTGAAGCCTTATCTACCAGTACCTCAGAGGTAATTGTATTTGGAGACAGGTCTTTACTGAAGTGATTAAGTTCAAGCTAGGCCATTAGGGTGGAGTTATAATCTACTAGAGACTGGTATTCTTACGGGAAGAGGAAATGTTATCATATGAAGGGACATCAGGGACGCATGTGCACAGAGGAAAAGACCATGTAAGAACAAAAGAGAAGGTGGTCATCCCCAAACCAAGGAGAGAGGCCTCAGAGGAAACCACAATGTTCACATCTTGATCCTGGACTTCTAGCCTCCAGAACAGATGTGCAAAGTGTCTTGTTGTTTAAACCACTCAATCTGTAATATTTTGTTATGGCAGCCATAGCAAAGTAATACACTGAGAATGAATGAAAATAGAGTGCATTTCTCAGATATTCCAAATAATGTGTTCTACTTGGGTGGTTAGAGGGGAGAGGGGTTTATTTTTTCAATTATATAATACAAAACTTTGGTTAATAATTCCTGGAAATTTTTGCAGCTGTGCTGACTAAAATTTAGCCACTAGCCACATGTGGCTATTTAAGTTTAGCATAATTAAAATTAAATAAAATTTAAGATTTGGTTCTTCAACCATGCTAACCACAACAGCTATCATAAGGAAATGTTCAAGTTCAATAGCTAAGCAAACAATCAGAGCATGTATGAACATCTTGGCTACTATGGATTATACCAACAGAGATAATCATATTGCTCAAGTCATATACTTGCAAATGACCCTCACATAAATGAATTAGCATGGTATATCTTTACAAGGTATAGATATACCGTGGTACTTTACAAAATAACAGTAATGAGTGTAGTAAGTAGAAAAACAGAAGTCAAGGTAAAAATCTTGAGCTATAGACTAGAGATTTTTCTTTGTGGGAAAAAAGAATACTAGTAGTTTATCATAAGATATTTATCAAGATAGATTGTTGGTTGAAATACCAAGTTAAAAATGTCTTATTAAAGAAAAATGTATTACTCATTTGATGCATAAAATTAAATATGTAAACATATATATGCAATACCTTAAAAGTAAAATGAATTTAATAAAATAAATTGAAATTTACTTGTAGAAGAGCAATATGTTTTTGTGCAGCAAATAAAATCACTCTAAATCATAGTAGTTTATAGTCACTAAGTCTAAATCATAAAATGTAAGCAAAGATATACTTCATTGATGAAAGTCAAAGTGTTAGTCGCTCAGTCATGTCCAGTGCTTTGGGATCCCATGAACTGTAGCCTACCAGGGTTCTTCTGTTCATGGAATTCTCCAGGCAAGAATGCTGGAGGGGTTGCCATTACCTTCTCGAGCTTCCTGACCCAGGGATTGAACCTGGGTCTCCTGCATTGTAGGCTGATTCTACATTGTAGGCTGAGTCTCAGAGCCATCCGTGTCACCAGGGAATATCCAAAGAGATGCGCAGTTGGCAGGATAAATGCTTCTCAAAAAAATCCTTTCACTGTGGTGAGTTGCTTGACACACTAGAAACTCCTATATTTCCACTTTCCAAATCTAATTTAGTGCTGTTCTGTGCCAAATGCAAAATTCCTGGCAGAAGACTGTTTTTGTCAGCTTTGAATTCTCTAGCAATGAATGCATGACTCTAAACTTTAGACCCAGGGGCCTCTAAAAAGAAACAATAATAAAGTATTGATACAGATTATTAAAGATTATTTCCTAGACAGATACAACCTATACTAGAAATTTTGTTATTATTTCCCTCTGTACCTTTAACAAATTTCTACTGTAAAAATCCATGTAGTGTCTTTGAAATGCTTATTAAAACCTAATTTGAACAGATATTTTTATAAGATGGAAAGAGATCCACACTTAAATATATTTAGTGGAGCAGTGTATAAAATGTGTGAGGGTGAGGGGTGTGTATAAAACTTGAAATATCAGGCTGAAGAGTTAAGTAAGAGAAAAATCATGAGGCCTCTGGGATAGGTAAATCCCCATTATATCCGGACCATGTAGCCAAGTCTGACCAACTTACTATGAATTGAAATATGTGTTGTAATTTCTGGGCCATTGCAATTTGGAACCAGTGTATAACACAGTACCTCCACCATCATTCTCTTTCCTTAAATGGTAATTTGGGAGGCCTTCAGGGATATAGTAGCCACAGTTTAGGGAGGAATAACCAACCTATACTGACTCTTTCTATGAGAGAGAAATAAGCCTGCACTTTGTCAAGTTTTTCTTGTATCTATCACTACAGGATTCATCTACTGCTGGTTTATCTAACCAATGAAGGCCCATTATTTATTTATTTTTATTCTACAGAGATATTTGTGATTAGTCTTTATTTCACATGCAGTTGACTAAACAAACTTATTGTATAAATGACTTTTAAAGCAGATATCTGTAAGCAGTTTCACACAGATAAGTGTCTACATTTAAGCGCAATTTTAAATCTGGGTCATGTGACATTGTTGAGTAGTTGAAGAGCCAAGAGATTCCTGGAGGTGCTTTGCAATTTGAATAAGTCCTCAGTAAAGGAGCTTCCCTGGTGGCTCAGACGGTAAAGAATCTGCCTGCACTGTGGGAGACCTGGGTTTGATCCCTGGGTTGGGAAGATCCCCTGGAGGAGGGCATGGCTACCCACTCCAGTACTCTCGCCTGGAGAATCCCCACGGACAAAAGAGCTTGGCAGGCTACAGTCCATGGGGTTGCAAAGAGTTGGACACAACTGAGCAACTAAGCACAGCACAAAGGAGACCAGAGCCTGAGAATATCGAGGCCACAGAAGAGAAGAATATAGTACATGGAAGTTTCCAAATCAGATTCAAGGTGTTCCACCAATTAGTACAGAAATATATTTACATGCAACACAAAGAGGCACACAAAAATCCACTATAACACACACACACATACGCACACAAATATAAAAACATATATATATATATATATATATATATATATATTCACACTGGTAAACAACGTGGGTATTCCTGGGAGTTTCATTTTAACACCAGCATTTTCACAAAAGTACAATTTTTATCTTTAAATCTGTCTTCTAAATCTGTTTACAGATAACTAGTGAGATAGGCAATTGTTCCTGAAAACTAGCACTACCATTATGGTGGTGTTTCTTGGGTCAAGAAACTCTTTCATAGAAACTTTAATTTGTAGAAAGGAAGCACGGGAAGATAATTGAAAAAAAGAAGTTGGTTTAAGTCACTTAATATTTCCAAGTGGCTTTTACAACTGCAGCTGGGCTTGAGAACACGAGTATATTTATTGATTTTCTTTTGTATTTTGTTTTCAGGAAGTCCTTATTTACCATATACTGAATACAATGACTTGTGATAGGCTTAAGAGTGTCCTAATGTCAAATAAGGCAGAAATCCCTGTTCTCAGTGAACAAAGATGGAAAATAAGATTGTGAATATATTTAAATTGTATCTTAAGATCAATTTCTATTAAAATTATCTCGGACCAGTCAGTATTTAAATAATTCAAGCTATATTTTCAAGTCTAATCATTTATGCAGCAGTCCCCAACCTTTTTGGCACGAGGAACCAGTTTCTGGAAGACAGTTTTTCCATGAACCAAGGTATGGAGGAATGGTTTCAAGGTGATTCAGTGCATTACATTTACTGTGCACTTTATTAGGAAATGACAACCCACTCCAGTATTCCTTCCTGGAAAATCCCATGGACAGAGGAACCTGGTAGGTTATAGTCCATGGGGTTGCAAAGAGCTGGACACGACTAAGTGACTTCACTTTCACTTTCTTATTTCTATTATTACTGCATCGGCTCCATCTCACATCATCAGGCATTAGATCCTGGAGGCTGGGACTCCTGATTTGTGGTATCCTTACTTCATAAATTACATTGCATTTGACTCTGTATCATTTTATTATACGTCCACTCAGGTGTTCTTGTTACAAATTTTATGGACAAGACTGTATCTTCAATAAAATTCTGAAGGATAACAGCTTATTTTATGTGTCCTAAGATTCTTTATTATAGGATCACAAGCAAGCTATCAACATTAGATAAACTTTAAAGTGGTCTTCTCCATGGCTAGTACAAAAATGGTCTATACTAAAATATGAAGTTTGCTCCCTCTGGAAACAAAAAGGGCATTCTGATCTATAAACCAGTTGAAGTCCTTAAATAGTCATTGAATACTGAGTAGCATTTGCTCAGCTTTAGCTTAACCGCAATGGAAAAATCCAAGAAAGATAAGAAATCACCACACTACAGATTTAAGGCATAGCAATGCTGCTGATTATTCTCATAACTGAGTCCATTTTTCCCAGCTTCTCAATAAAAGACATTTAAAAATTTTGTCTATCATTGGACTGTGCTCATAACCAGCTAGTCACCTTGTCAGGATGGAGTTTATTATGGGATTTAAATAAATCCTAGCTTTTAAAGGGTGTATGTTACAATAACTATTATAAGGTTAGAAATAGTGCAAGAAATCACAATTTCATATTAATAAACAGATGAAAACACTGTCAACTTACATGTCACCTGTTCCCACCTTTTGTAAGAAAGTTAACCATGTCAACCATAAAAAGGAAGTTTGTGATGTACAGTTCAGTCCCAATGGGGTTAAGGAAAAAAGTACCAAATAAAATTAAATGAATTCCCCTTTGTCTATAGTAGTATGTTTCAAATAAACTCCCAGAGGTGAAAGAGTTACTGTTTATCCTTACAACTATATCCAATTTTGAACATGAAGCTACTTGGTCTTTTCTATAAAAAGCTGATTCTGTTAGCAAGTCCAATACGTTTAAATAATATTTGTAACTCAGAACTGCTTATTGGAAGGGGCGTGTAACCATTCTGCTATTTGATCCTCACAGAACTACACAAATACACATATAATTTCACAAAGAAGCAAGACCTCATTAATCAATTTATACACATCAGTCATGAGCAGTGCCAATTGGTCTATCCCAGATGTCCCACCCTAAACTCTGTTTTTATTCAATTTAGTTTACAGAGAATAAAAGTATTGTAAAATCTTAAGGCTATACCGATCGAAGAAGGAAATGGCAACCCACTCACTCCAGTGTTCTTGCCTGGAGAATCCCATGAACAGGGGAGCCTGGTGGGCTGCCGTCTATGGGGTCACAGAGTTGTACACGACTGAAGAGACTTAGCAGCAGCAACTGATGGTACAATTTGTTTCCTGCAGCCACTTCTTCCCCTAATAGCAAAATTATTTTTAAAGTAATCCTCAAAAATAGAATTTAAAAAACATGCCCTTAACAATTTATCACATAAAGTTTCTGAAAGAAAAGTGTTACTTTCGCCATTTTCAATGCTTGTCTCTAAGTTAGTACATTTTAACAACCTCTTTTTACAACTGCCTATATATGTTTTCTATTTTCAAACCAGAATCTCATAGCACTTCTGTTTTGCAGATGAACATATAGACCCCTGTATGGACCATCCTTTTATAAACTGATCTTACCAGCTTATATCTTAGTAGTATGAGAGCTCATTGAATACCTTCCATAATATTATTTTCTATGTGAAAACAAAATGAAAATGAATTGATCTTGTTGTCTTTGTACTGTGTTCACACGGGCGTGCTCAGTAGCTCAGTCGTATCCAACCCTTTGTGATCCCTTCCAAGCTCCTCTGTCCATAGGGTTTCCAAGACAAGAACACTGGAGTGGGTTTCCATTTGCTTCTCCAGGGGATCCTCCTGACCCAAGGATCAAACCTGTGTCTCTTGCTTATCTTGCATTGGCAGGAGGATTCTTTATCACTGAGTCACCTGGGAAGCTCCACTTTATTTGTAGAAACACCTTATTGATTAAGGTAAAATGTTACATTCTCAGTCTTATAAGTCAAACATGAATATATTTTGTTCTAAATTCGATAATTTTTAAAAACTTTGGTGGCCTAAGAAAAATTAAACATGATAATTTAAATTTTAACATACGGAAATAAAATATTACATAAATTTGATACATAATGGACTATATTAGTGTCTAACCCTTCTAAAATTATGTGGAGAAATTTGATATTCCAGAAGATAATTCATCTCTTTTGCTTTTCTTCCCATTTTCCCTTTGTTTACAACACAGATTCTTGCTAATATTATTTCATTCAAAACAAAGGATTTTAAAACAAAAAAGGATTCACTTCCTTTAAATATTATATGATTACCTCTTTTTAGTAAGAAATCATAAAAGTTTCTCTGGATAGTATCCTCCTACTATTAAGATAAATTAGTAAGACCAATTTATCAAACAAAGGAGTCTGCATATCCATCTATCCGTCCGTGAAGCAGAAATGCTATGAGAATATGGTGTTAAAAATAATTAGAGACCATGTATAAGCAGATTCAAAAAGTTATTAAAGTATATTAGCTATAGTATATACCTACCACATATTACAGATAAACTGTGGGAAATAGACAAAAGATAAATTAACAGAAATTTACAGTTAATCTTTTAGAGCTTTTTTTTCATCAAGCTAAAATCTTGTAACTACTTCACCATTCTTTATCTCATTTTCATTTCATGGAAATGTACACTTGCCCACAGTAAAGCCCAGAAACTGAAAATGGCCTCATAAACACCTTCAACATTCTCCTTTTACCAGCCTCCTTACAACTGCTTAACACTAAATAGTGCAGAAATGTAGCTTTCTATCAAAAGTACAGTGTGCTGCCCTGCACCATGTGGGAGACTTGAAATTGTTCAGACCTAGGGTCCTTGGTTACTACATTACACTGCAAGAATATAGTAGGTACACACAGTCGGGGGCATGACAAAGTATCCTTTCTGAGCTGTGAGGGTCTAGATAATGGAGGAACAATGATGGATTTCATGGTGATGGATTCATTTGATTTCCACTGGCCTCATCCAGAATCCCCATTAGATTACTCTTGAAGAAAGTGTACGCATTCCTTTCCTTTTGTCAAAGTACATTTTCTAGGCCAAATCTTGCTTTTTAGAGTATTTATAAATGGCTTCCTACAGATATTTTCAAGTTTCTGCAACAAATATGCTTGACAAACATAACAAAACATATTCAAACATATTTATATCTCCATTTCTAAAAGAGTGGAGTCCTATCTTCCCACATATGAATATATTAAAAAAAAAACAAAGAACTATTGTCATCTTTCCAACAGAGGCATTTATAAAATTTTAAGTGACCTGTGCTATTCATGTTATCTTATTTTTAACTACTTCATATGCTCAAGTACTTTGTCATATTATTTATTTCCGTACATATTCTCCATCTGATCATTAGCAAACAGTATTTGTTGTTAACTAATACAGTCACTCCTTAGCTTGATCCTGTTTGACAATATTCTTCTTTATCTCCTAAAATATGGACAAGTACACTTTTATAGCACAATAGCAATTTATTTGAAAAATGTGTTGTTCAAAAAGCATAATAGAGAAAAAATTCTTATTCCTTCATTATATCATTTATGCAGATCTTAGCTAACCATAATCTAGGTTTTCAATTTGAATCTTTTGATCATTAAGATATTTTTCATTACTAGAATTATCTATACACATACAGCTACTTTGCCTAAACTATGAAATAATTAATTTGCTACCAAAAATGGTACATTGCATAGTCTTTAAAGGGACTGAAGATAAATGTTGCCATTATCATCAACTTATTAAGAAGGGATTAAAGTACAGGAATAAAGAAATATTCATATTTTAACAATGTCTTAGCAACAACTCACCAGCAGTAAACATTGGATTTTGGATTCAAAATCTAACTTCAATTATGAATCCTTGGGATTGAAAGATGTTTACAATATATGGGAAAAAAGAAAACTTGCACAAAATAGAGATTGTGTATATATATATGTGTGTGTATACACACACACACACACACACACACACACACACACCTGTCCCTTTCATGGAAGATTTGATGATCTATATTAAGAGAGCAGTGTTCTATTCTGCTTGAAGGTTCAGGTATGTGTGTACCAGCAACAAAGTGGAAGATTTAGAAGAGAGTCAACCAATAAAATCTACAAATTGCTGAACATGAATTTCCCGGGTTTTGTTTTTGGCTAATGCATCCTGTTTTTCCTAGTTTCCAACCTCACAAAGAAGAGCAGAGGGCTAGCAAACACTGGCTTAATTATCCCCATCAGTCTCAGAGACAAGGCGCTTAAGAGTTTTAGCTGCTGTAAACACTCCCCTGATAGCAGATAAGGAATCTGCTGAAAGGCGGTTTTGTCTGGGGAAACTTCAGGGGCACGACAGTTAATCATTAGTGCAATATTGTATATGCATTACTACATCAAAAGGAACAGAACTCAATATTCTATTGCGAATATTTTCTGTTTTCTTAAAGGTAAGAAAACTAATGCTAACAATAACACAAAAAAATTAAAGCTACATTTGCTGCAGAAAAAAAGCATCTTCTACTTTTCATTTATTTTTTCTATTTTCAAGAGAGAATGGCATTCGTGTCTGTGTGTGTGTGTGTGTGTGTGTGCGTGTGTGTTTTATACGTGCCTTCAGGGATATAGAAAATTTTCACTAAAGTCAAAGATTCAAGAAGAATTTTCACCTTTGTATCTAAATGCATTGATCAGAAACAGAGAATATCATATAACCTTCTTTTATCACAACACTTGAAGTAAACCAATGTTCTTCCATATCAGTACAGTGTTTGTCTCAGGATCTATTTGTGGAAAACTGACACCTCACTGTCCCTGACAAAACCCTTTCTACCGTTTCAAAATGAAGGCATCTACAATGACTTCCTATTCTTTAAATTTAATAGACCTCTCACAGTCCTGCAATCAGAGAATCTTAGAGGCTTCCAAAGCCTTTAAAATATCCAGAATTAACTTTTACTTTCTCTCAGGCCTTCTACCACTGAGTGAAAGGAAAATGCAACTTTGCAGTGTCTCACCCTCCTCACCCTTTCCCACACTCTGGCCCTAACACACAGGATTTCTTCAGATCAGATGACTGTCCTCCAGTTGCCATCTCTACAGGTTCACTTTTCCTAGAAACTCCAAGTCTCATATCTGAATTCCTTCATATGACCTCTCTGTTCTTATTTCTCTCATGCAATTGGAAGTAATCTCTTTTCTCCTCAGAATTTCTTTAGCAGCTTTCATATCATAAAGATGTTTGTTCTAATATTTGGCACTTTCTGGGTCATAATTAGTGTTTCTCAATAAATGAACTTAGTTGAAAATATTAGTTCAACTAAGTTCAAAATATTTTTATTAAGCACTATTGTGTGGTTATTTCATAGGATTTTATATATATATATAGTGGTAAATCAGACAGTTAAGATCCTTCTGTGTATTTATTTGGCCACAATGCACAGCATTTGGGATCCCAGTTCCTCACCCAGGAATCAAATCTGTGCCCCAGCATTGGAAGCACAGAGATTTAACCACTGAACTGCCAGGAAAGTCTCTATTTCATGGGATTTTAAGGATGGTAAGACAATCCTTTTTTACCATAGAAAGTGTAATCACTTTCAATATTTCTAGGTTTCTTAGAAAAAATTAACTAACTTTTGTAGAGTACTTACTATGCAGCAGGCATCAGACTAAAGGCTTTACATCTTATTAATCTACCTAAGATTATTAACCTGTAAGGGTAGCCTTTTGGTGTGTCTAAAACCATCTGAATCCTCCACTTATAATTTTTGATGAAAGATTTGGTGTTAAATAAACTGAGGCTTACTTAACTAATGACTTGTGAATTAGTCATAGACGTCTCATTTTGGTATTTATAAGCTCAGACGTGGCTATTGTCACATCTGATACAGTCTCATTTTATCAACAGATGTTTCTCAGAGGAAACTTTTAGTACTCTTCAGTTATGGCCAATTTGACATGGATTCTAAATGAGGGAATGTTTTCAATATGAATTCTATATAAAGCAAGTGATATCATAACTGCAATTTTGACCTTTGAAAGTACACTGCACTGCAGAATGTTATTATTAATTCACTCTCTTGTTGGCACTCATATTAAGTAATCAGCAATTTAGGCCAGGCTCTCTATAGCAGAAAATAAATCCCACAGTACATGAGAATGCATGGTTAGAAAAAAGTGTTTCCTTAGCAGCATAGAATAATGGTTAGAGCAAGGACTCTGTAGCTTGAGAGCAACTAATTTGGCAGAAATCCATTTCTGGCCACTGCTACCTATATTGCCTAAGGCAATTCTCAATCTGTTCAACCACAATAAAGAAATAATAATATCTTTCTGGCAGTCTGGCATAGGGTCACTACATTATTATTTGATTAACATGAAGGAGCAAGGCATGAGAGATTGTCCATACATTTGAAAAGAAGAGTAGAAAAAGATAACCAGTCTTTCTAACACTAGATACTGAAGCAGAGAGACAAACTCATTTACATTATATTGGCTCTAGGGATTGATCACAGCAAAATGACATGGACTTCATTCTTTTTCTAGATATACTAATAAAAAATATGCAAAATTAAGTTGGCATCAATAGTATTAGTCAGATTTATTTATTTATGTAATACCTTTGGATCATCAAATTGATTATCTATATATAGCAATATTCTGTGTATTTTAATATTCTGACACCCCATGTATGTTATATAAACTATATAAATATTATATAATATTATATATTATATATATTAGTTTATTTATACTATTTATATAATAGTTTATATATAATTTAAACTAATTAAACTAATTTAATACAAACTATTTTTAAATGATTGATATATAACATTTAACAAAAAACATTTTGACTGATAAAGTATGTACAATAAATTGTATATGTGTGTGTGTGTGTGTGTATTAGTCGCTTAGTTGTGTCCAACTCTTCGCGACACCATGGACTATATAGCCAGCTAGGATCCTCTGTCCATGGGGATTCTCCAGCCAAGAATACTGGAGTGGGTTGCCATTTCCTTCTCCAGGGGATCTTTCCGACCCAGGGATTGAACCTAGGTCTGCATTGCAGGCAGATGTTTTACCATCTGAGCTACTAGGGAAGCCCGATAAGCATATATTTATAAGCATATAATTTAGATATATATAATATTTTAAAATAGTTTCCTGTAGAAAGTCTTATTTCTAGGCTATAAAGATATTTGAGAATTATTTTGAGTATTTCAAAGAGTTACAATAAATGTCTTGTTTCAATCTATGGATATTTTTCTACACTCTTACAATAACTTTTATAATTCAATAGCTATACATTTGCATTTTCTGTACCAGTAAAATTTGATGAATTCATGACTTAGAAATATTTAACTGAAATATTTAACTTTTAACAATATGCTAAAATAAAGGCTTAATAACTTAACGTAGAAATAAGATAAAGAAGCAATCAAATCAGCTGCAAATTTAAGAAAAAAAAACTAATAGGGCTTATAGTATATGCTTTTAGATCAACTATTATTCATTTTTTTTAATTTAGACATATACTGATATATATTTTCCCTTAGCAATCACAAGTCTACTTTGATATGTTAAAAATTTACTCGTTTTTAGAAGATTAATAAAATCTCTGATTAATTAGTAAAGAGAAAAAAATACAACTGCCACTTACTCTTATTTGATGTGTATTTTTTCACCCTGACATTGATGTCAAATGCTCACAGATTTTGATGAATTACATAAATAGAAAACTTTATTTTAACAAAGTAGAGATGTAATCCTTGCCAACACAATCTTTATGAATAAGAAAAGATTTCAATAGAAATTTTGAATAAAATTTGCAATACTGATCTCAGAATAAAAAGAATAAAACTTAAAACACAAACACAACTGTACACCTAAATTTTCCTATCAAAGCCATGTTTTTAAAAACAGTCATAATTCAACTTAAAATTCTCAGTTAAAATCTAACAGGTCTATTTCTAAAATAATGGAAATTTAAATACAGTGTATAATTGCCAAATATAATTTTTATCCACTATATCTTTTCCCTCCATTTAGGCCATGATGTAATTTATATGCCTTTAAAACATGAAAATATCTCTCTGCTCACTGACTGCATACTATATATACTGGCTAAAAGACAACAGCAGGTATTAAATTTAACATTTTGTTATAGATTTTATCATTATTAAAATAGCAGCCATGTATACTTTTGTATCGGAGTAGGCAATGGCACCCCACTCCACTACTCTTGCCTGGAAAATCCCATGGACAGAGGAGCCTGGTAGGCTGCAGTCCATGGGGTCGCTAAGAGTCGGACACAACTTCACTTTCACTTTTCACTTTCATGCATTGGAGAAGGAAATGGCAACCCACTCCAGTGTTCTTGCCTGGAGAATCCCAGGGACGGGGGAGCCTAATGGGCTGCCGTCTATGGGGTCGCACAGAGTCGGACATGACTGAAGCGACTTAGCAGCAGCAGCAGCATACTTTCACATGGGCTTCCCAGGTGGCACTAGCAGTAAAAGAACCTGCTGGCCAATTCAGGACACAAAGGAGATGCAGGTTCAATCCTTGGGTTGGGAAGATACCCTGGAGGAGGGCATGGGAACCCCCTCCAGTATTCTTGCCTGGAGACGCCCATGGGGAGAGAAGCCAGGCAGGCTACTGTGCATAGGGTCACAAAGAGTTGGATACAACTGAGCACACATACACATACATATGTGTGTGTGTGTGTGTGTATTTATACATGTGCTATGTTGTGCTTAGTCACTGTGTAATATTATATTTACATGAGGTAATATTATACAATTTTTAATTTAAATATTGGTGAAAATATAGTTTTTAAAAGCACACATTTATAATCCTGTGATTAAACAGTACATGCCGACTTTTTTCAAAAGTATACTATAAACTTGATTTATTTTCTTCATCTCATTAAGACATTAGTAAGGAAAAGATCATTTCTACAGTACTAAAGTTAGAATATGAAAATAAGAAGACTCTTGATTGATATTTATTCCACTTCATTATCATTGATGACAAAACATAGTTAAATATACATGATACTAAAATAAATTAATATGCTAAAATGAGCATTATTTTATTGAACTGTTAATATCTCAAAATGTAACACTCACATCTACCCAGAAACAATTCCAAATCCAACAATACACTTAGATAAGACTATTAAAGCCAGCTACCTATGTAAAAAAAAAAGATAATTTACATTTGACAGTAAATACATCTAAGGCAACTGCATTTGTTGCTTTCTTAAAACATATAACCTTACATATTTATTGGAAAAGCAATAACTTAAAATATGTTAGATAATTCAATTTATATATGAATTTACATTAGAATATACTTTTGTTGCAATTTTACAATGCAAGGGTATAAAAATGTAAGCTTGTCTATTTGACTAAATCAGTATATTAGTGGAATAATATATCCCATTTGGCTGTGCAGAATAATTGATACTTTCATGTTTAAACAGTTATGTTGGCACCAAGTAAACAAAGGTGCAACTATCAAAACTTTAAAAAATAAATATTTAATTCCTCAATCATAGGATGTTACAAAATACAGTTCTTGATAGTTAGATTTTATTTTTTCAACCTACTGTGAAGTATTATCACAACTAAACAAGCCTCTATACAGGTTTACATATAAATTTATGAAACTTTCTAAAACTACCAATTCATTTTTGCCCATAATTTCCATTATAGCTTTGAACTTAATGATTCACAGATAACAAACAGGTAATGGTACAAGAATCAAGGAGAGAAGTATTTGTTCAGTGTTAGAAGAGGAACCATGAAAACCATCTAGTTGGCACTGTAGAATGGCACAATTCCACACATCTTTACTAGAGTGGACAGTTTACGGAAGAATCTATACTGAAAAAAATTCCCTTCAAACATAGAATACTGCCTATCTCAATATTGAGCTATAAACTTTCTACTCTGGCTTTGTTGAGTAGTTCTAATACCTTTTGCAATTAGCGATTCCTTTGAATCAACTTAGCATACAGCCAGTTGATTGTTTAGGGAGATGGGAGGAAAGGGAGATGGGAGAATACCAGGGAAGTGATTCAGAGCATGTATTGCCAAACATTTTACACTGTGCATGCTATGCTTTTCCAAGTTGTCCTGTGCCCAATTAGAACCTGATTTTTTTTCTTTCAAAAAAAAAAAATGAATTTCTGTCTAAAGCCCCTTGACTCCTACTCCTGCTAATAAAGAATTCTCAGTCAGCAATTTGCAAAGTAGGAAAGCCAGGGATAATGGAACTGGGCAGCCTTTACAAGCAAAACAAAACACCAAAGAGAGGGAATAAAAAGGCTCACAAACAATGTAAGCTCTCCCAGTGGGCTCATACTTATTTCCTCCCCCTTTAAAATGTAGCATAAAAAAAGCTGAATCAACTGCGACCATAATGATGCAAAGTTTTGATTATTATGGCAAATTATACCTTTGCTATTCAGGGGAGGGCAAAAAAGTTTTGTGGCTCATCAAAAGAAGCTGGGAATAAGAGCCAAGGCCACTGACATTTGTGGTGGCAGATTAAGCTGTGAGCAGACTCTAAATAAATTCCATTCTCCCCCATCCCCAAAATACACTATTCTGGCTATTAAGACTGACTTGCATTCTATGCATGCCAGTACACTATCCATTCAGGATCACTTATTTCAGTGGGAGACAGGGAGGGCAGTCTTCTGAATTAGGAAGCTGTAACAGATTAGTTTTGTGTGTGTGTGTGTGTGTGTGTGTGTGTAACAGACTGTTAACTATGAATGATTACAGTCTCTCCTTCAAATTTAAATAAATCACATATTTTTTTAAATAGTCAAAATCTTTTCAAGTGAAGAAAAAAAGAAAAATTTCGTGCTTGTTTTAATTTCTGAACCAGGACTTTGCCTTTCTGTCATCAAGGATATATAACTAACATTCTTTGAGGATCACAAAATAAGGTTTGCAAAGACATATAATTAAATCACCCAAATCAAACTTTTCAAAGACATATAAGTTTATATAAGAATAAAATGTCCAAATTATCTTGTGAACTCTGATTTTCTTGATTAAATGCATCTTCTTTTTGTGCTGATAAGGTTTCTTAAAGGCTGTTTTGGAAAATGTATTCCAATTTAGAACAGAAATAAAAATATATAAATCATAAGAGTTAGGGGAAAAACATGAAGCAAATAAATTGTAATAATTCCAAGAAAATCATAACAATTCTAAAATGAAATTATAGAAAAGGAAACAATATTAAGGACCATGAACTAAATGTCATTAGAAATACTGACAATCTATTGCAAATCCAGCATTATGACTCAAACTAAATTAACTACAAGAAAAAACTTCACATTTTAATTAAAACTTAATTAAAGTTAATTAAAAAAATAATACTTCCTATACTACAAAAATTTTATGATGTTAAAAATTAAACCAAGCTCATATAGGAGACAGTTTGGATGTATTAGTACAATTTGTTTGTTCCATATTTATCATATTTAATGATATCCCTGGTTCATTTTCTACATGTTTTATATTTTTTCATCTACAAATCAAAATGTTTTCAAGCTAACTAGTACACAGAGAACAAAAATGTGTTCAAATTTATAAAAATTCATAAATTTTGAGGATACTAGCTTCCTATTGACAAAAATTACTTTACTCAGTTTCAGGAAGTGTGTCTAGAGGGCAGAAACATTCCCAATCACATCAGCCAAAGTAACAATGTAATTAAACACATGACAGACAAAGCCTCCTCTAACCCAATGAAATGCCCTAAATATGTATCTCATGTCCTTCAGTGGCAGTGAGGCAAAGAAGATGAGTATCTCAGGGTACCAGCCTCCTAAGAGATATATTTGATTGGCAAAATCTGCTTTGAGATTATTTATGTTCTATTCACAGAATAAGAATAAAGTTGAAACCAGTATTAGATATTCTTTCTGATCCTCATTGTGGTTTATTGGATATAAACTATGACCATATTAAAAATCTTGACAGTTTTCACTTTGTGGTAAGGTAAGATTACAAATATTGTTTCCTCCAAAATACAATAATGAATTAAAACCACAATTAGGTTATTACCCCAGCTTCATTGGACTGCTTATACAACAAAGAGGATACAGAAATTACGGGGGAAAAAAGAATATTGACCTTGATCCGCTCTATGGTACAAATGACCTCTTTCAATGTTAAGGATACAAAGTTTCTTTAAAGGGGAACTTGGGATCATGTGGTAGATGGATTCAATCAGACGGGTCTATAGCCACCACATGCCACACTGTTGAGCTCATGGAAATTGTTGTTACAAAAAATGTGAATGAGAACAGATTTCTGTTAACATTTCCAAGTGATTTTCTCATTAATGATATATATCTTTCTCAAAAGAATATCACTGGTAAAATGTCTGTATACATAACTCAGAACACTTGGTATCTTTTTGTTGTACATTATCAAATACTGCTTTTAAAACTCTCCCTGCTGTGAACAAAGCTTTATAGATTAAATCAGATGAAAAAAAAAGGGCAAAAAGGGCACATGAGGGGAACATATGTATATGTATGATTGACTCATATTGATGTCTGGCAGAAACCAACACAATATTGTAGAGCAATTATACGTCAATTAAAAATAAACAAAATTTTTTAAAGGGTATATATTCATTTAAAATAAATTCACCCATTCCCTCTGAATAATTTTATCTATTAAAAAAACCATTCAGTAGTATACTATTTTCATTAACAAAGATTAATTACAGTTATATAAATTAATGAGATATCAGTAAATGGTCTCTGTAATAGAGTGGACCATGTTCCCTAAAAATCCCTATGTTCAATCCCTAATACCCAAGGTGACTGTATTTGGAGACAGGGCCCTTAAGGAAGTCATTAAATGTAAATGAGCTCATAGGGTGGGCCCTAATCCAGTAAGACCTGTGTCCTTATAAGAAGAGGAAAAGACACAAAGGATCTCTGAATGTCACGCATAAGGAAATGGCCACATGTGGACACAGTGGGAAGGCAAGCATTTACAAGCTTAGGAGAGAAGCCTCCAAATAACACTTTGCTGGCACTTGATTTTGTTTTTTAGCCTGCAGAAATGCAAGGGGATAAATTTATGTCCTCCCAGCCACCAAGCCTATGATATTTTCTTATGGCAGCCCTCACAGACTAATTCAGTCTACATGAACACTAGTTTTTCTCTTTAACTACTTAGAAATACAAAGTTGAGGAACTCATTTAATTCTTCTTAACTTCAGTTTCTTCATTTATAAAATAAGCCTAGGCTAACTAAGGATTAGTAAATATAAGACATGCATGCCACCAGTTTTTGTTTCCTTACCAACAGTAGACAAACTACTCCTGGTAAACACATTAAATAACAAATTAATAAAATAATGATTAGCTGACTAAAAACCAAATTCAGAAAAGGCACGAGCCTCAGTTCAGTTCAGTTCAGTCCAGTCACTCAGTCGTGTCCGACTCTTTGCGACTCCATGAATCGCAGCATGCCAGGCCTCCCTGTCCATCACCAGCTCCCAGAGTTCACTCAGATTCGCATCCATCGAGTCTGTGATGCCATCCAGCCACCTCATCCTCTGTCGTCCCCTTCTCCTCCTGCCCCCAATCCCTCCCAGCATCAAAGCCTTTTCCAATGAGTCAACTCTTCACATGAGGTGGCCAAAGTACTAGAGTTTCAGCTTTAGCATCATTCCTTCCAAAGAAATCCCAGGGCTGATCTCCTTCACAATGGACTAGTTGGATCTCCTTGCAGTCCAAGGGACTCTCAAGAGTCTTCTCCAACACCACAGTTCAAAAGCATCAATTCTTCGGCGCCTAGCCTTCTTCACAGTCCAACTCTCACATCCATACATGACTACTGGAAGAACCATAGCCTTGACTAGAAGGAACTTAGTCGGCAAAGCAATGTCTCTGCTTTTGAATATACTATCTAGGTTGGTCACAACTTTTCTTCCAAGGAGTAAGCATCTTTTAATTTCATGGCTGTAGTCACCATCTGCACTGATTTTGGAGCCCCCAAAAATAAAGTCTGACACTGTTTCCACTGTTTCCCCATCTGTTTCCCATGAAGTGATGGGACCAGATGCCATGATCTTCGTTTTCTGAATGCTGAGCTTTAAGCCAACTTTTTCACTCTGCTCTTTCACTTTCATCAAGAGGCTTTTTAGTTCCTCTTCACTTTCTGCCATAAGGGTGGTGTCATCTGCATATCTGAGGTTATTGATATTTCTCCCGGCAAACTTGATTCCAGCTTGTGCTTCTTCCAGCCCAGCATTGCTCATGATGTACTCTGCATGTAAGTTAAATAAGCAGGATGACAATATACAGCCTTGACGTACTCCTTTTCCTAAATCTAGTTATATTAAGTGCCTTTGGTAACTATTTGGAATTATAAGAGAATTAATCATAAGACATATTGCCTCAAAGATAGTTTGTGGAAGTTATGAAAATTGATATATTCTCAGCTACGTAAAGTACCTTGGGCCTTAAATTTTCAAGGATGCTGATTTCATTGGAATTAATGAAAATTAAGAATATGTTTAACATACTGGTGATACTATTTTAATTTTTACTTCCTACCACTTTAGGAATTTTACCTTCACTCTCTCAAACTCCAAGCCTTATTCATATTTTAATGTTCAGAGTTATGAAGCCATTTATATTTTTGTTAAAAACATAACCCTTGGGCACTAATTGCCTTAAATACCGAAATGCATTCACATAGATTCAACCATAATGTCGATAGCAACAAGTCATCAATATTTAGTTCTACTCATTCAAGTTCTGACTCTTTCATTGTTTCTGTTGTTACTAAGTCCTCAGTTCAGTTCAGTTGTTCAGTTGTCTCCAAATCTTTGCGACCCCATGGACTGCAGCATGCCAGGCTTCCCTGTCCATCACCAACTCCCGGAGCTTGCTCAAATTCATATGCATTGAGTTAGTGATGCCATCAGCCATCTCATCCTCTGTCATCCCCTTCTCCTGCCTTCAAACTTTCCCAACATCGGGGTCTTTTCAAATGAGTCAGTTCTTCGCATCAGACGGCCAAAGTATTAGAGCTTCTGCATCAACCTTCCAATGAATATTCAGGACTGATTTCCTTTAGGATTGACTGGTTTGATCCCCTTGCAGTTCAAGAAACTTTCAAGAGTCTTCTCCAACACCAAAGTTCAAACGCATCAATTCTTCCACACTCAGCCTTCTTTATGGTCCAACTCTCACATCCATACATGACTACTGGAAAAACCATACCTTCGACTATAGGGATCTTTGTCGGCAAAGAAATGTTTCTGCTTTTTAACACACAGTTTAGGCTGGTCATAGCTTTTATTCTAAGGAGCAAGTATCTTTTAATTTCATGGCTGTAGTCACCATCTGCAGTGATTTTGGAGACCAAGAATATAAAGTCTGACAGTTTCACTGTTTCCATTATTTCCCCAACTATTTGCCATGAAGTGATGGGACCAGATGCCATGATCTCCTTTTTTTGAATTTTGAGTTTTAAGCCAGCTTTTTTCACTCTCTTCTTTCACCTTCATCAAGAAGATCTTTAGTTCCTCTTCACTTTCTGCCACAAGGGTGGTGTCATCTGTGTATCTGAGATTACTGATATTTCCCCCAGTAATCTTGATTCCCTCTAACCTTCATCAAGGCCCACATTTTGCATGATGTACTCTGCATATAAGTTAAATAAGCAGGATGACAATACACAGCCTTGGCCTACTCCTTTCCCAACTTGGAACGAGTCTGGTGTTCCATGTCCAGTTGTAACTGTTGCTTCTTGACCTGAATACAGATTTCTCAGGAGGCAGTAAGGTGCTCTGATACCCCCATGTCTTTCATAATTTTATGCAGTTTACTGTGGTCCACAAAGTCAAAGTCTTTAGCATAGTCAATGAAGCACATGTTTTTTCAGGAATTCTCTTGCTCATTCTATGATCCAACAGATACTGGCGATTTTGTCTCTTATTCCTCAGCCTGTTCTAAATCCAGCTTGTACATCTGGAAGTTCTTGGTTCATATACTGTTGAAGTCTAGTTTGGAGGATTTTGAGCATGACCTTACTTTCATGTGAAATGAGTACAATTGTGTGGGAGTTTGAATATTCTGCGGCATTGCCTTTTCTGGGGATTTGCATTAAAATATTCCTTTGGCCACTACTGAATTTTTCAAATTTGCTGGCATATTGAGTGCAGCACTTTACAGCATCATCTTTTAGGATTTGAAATACCTTTTATCAAATACCAAAACTTTCTACCTAAGAAAAATCACCTTCAAACTAAATATATCTAATGCCTAATTTTATTTTCCCCACATATCAAATTTTTTTCTTAGCTGACTGTTGATATAACAAGCACCATAATTTTAAAGATCACATGGTGACAAACAACAGAAATTGGACCTAGGGTAGCAGTAAAACATCTTATACAAGTGCCAGGAGTTACTCAATGGAAGGCTATGTGTGCCACCCTCTAGATTTTCACTGTCCAACCACAGTGAGAAAGGTGCGGATGGTTTTCTCCCATTTTTTGGTCCTTCCTCTTCTAATCTTCTCATCTATCATTTTCAGACCATATAAATGCATTTCACTAGGTAACACTTTCATGTTTAAGCATCAGGAACAGTCCCCTTACTACTTTATCATAAACTGAATTTAAATTCATTTGGTAGCTTTTAAGGCCTTCAAAAATCCAACTATACTCTTCCTAGCTATCTAAATATGTTCTCTGCTCTATGCAATCCAGTTTCTTTATTATCCCAAATACTTACAAACGCTCACAACTGTTTTCCTTTCTTACTCATTTTCCATTGCCTACATTCTGCTTCCTTCTAACTACATCACTTTTAATTAAACAAGTATAAATTTATCACCCACTGTGTATCATCTTTTAGTATCCAATACAAATTCCACTGTATTCAGTTAGTTTTTCCTGAATACACTGGCACTCACTCATTTGTAATCATCATTACAGATAATCTCAATAGCTATCCTTTTTGAAATGTTTACTACTGTCACATGGCCCATTAGGCAATTTACATACATCCTTTCTGTTTTCTTCTCAACTCCTCTGTGGATTTTATACTTTCTGTTCCACAAATAATGAACCTGAGGCTCAAAGCCCTCATAAAGCTTAGTCTAAACTATAGGAATTAGGATTAGATCTATACTGATTTCTGTGAGTCACGATTATTTAGTGTCCCTAATTAGACACCAAGTGGTAGGAGGACAAAGAACATTACGTACTTTTTATATCCCTCGAGTACTCAACACTGTGCTGAACATTTAAAAGGTCATCAATTACATTCAGTTGATTACTAAGTTAAATGTTCCAGGATGGAACTTCAGGTTGCTCAGGCCATACAAGTGAGACTTCTCCACCATGAAAAGTCTTACTTCGAGCTAAGATGCTCATCTTTTTCACTCCACTCAGTAAAAGAAAAAAAATTATTTAAAGAGATAAAGCATTAGGTAGCCACCCCCCCCCAATAAATGGTTTGTGTGAACAACAGGAAAATTGAAATTTAGTAGCAAGGTTGTTCTATTATGAATGTTTATCTACTTGAAAAATAAGATGGGAATAGTTTATAAAATATTTTAAATTATATTGAATTTTTTCACTTTAAATCTTAAAGAATGCAATGCTGGCATAGACTAGAAGACCTAGGCTTTCATTTACAGTGCTGGAGAACCTGAAACACATAACCCAGATGGCAGCAGGCCAAGTATAACCGAGTCCTCCATCAACCAGTTCTACCTCTCATATTCACTTTTTCCTTATTTATTATCCGATGGTTGAAAGCAGGCAAACCTGAAATAAAGAATAGTTAAGTCCTCTCTTTTCTGTCAATAGCTACTTATGGCCCTTGCAGGCTCATGGACACAAATTTAAATTTATAGGCAGATTTCCATTAAATTGCTTGAATTCTTCATAAAGAAAAATATGAATCTACAGCCCAACTGATTTGATTCAAGGTGTAGGACCTCTATTGACACTGAACAAAGAATTCCATGTTGAGTTGGAATGTTATACTGATCAGTGTCTTTGCCTAGCTTGTAAGGTCTGCCATGATAAAATGACTGATCACATCTCTGACCATCACTATAGCTACGCACAGCTACCTGCAATTCTCAGTACACTGCATCTTATTTTCCACCCCCAGGCTGTTGTACCTACCCATCCCTTGACCAGAATAGACTTTTCACCCAATCATCTCTCAAGGTGAGTTTAACATTGTACTAAATAGTATAATAAAAACAAAAAGCAGTAACTAATATTTAAACTAGCAGGAGAGAGACCTCCCTGGTGCTCCAGTGGTTGAGAACTCACCTTCCAATGCAGGGGACCTGGGTTCCATCCCTTGCTGGGGAACTAAGATCCCCCACGCTGCCAGGCAACTAAGGCCACATGCTGCAACTAGCGAAAACCTGGGTACTATAATGAAGACCCAGCACAGCCAAAAAAAAAAAAAAAAAAAAGGAGCAGAAGAAATACCCAAAGTTAATTCTATTGACACAATACTTTTCACACTTGAGAATTAAAATGATATCAATGATAATCATGATAACTGATGACAATACTAAATAAAATTTATTAAGTGGTCAGTATATCCAAGGCTCCTTACTGAAAGCCTTACATGCATTATTAATACCAAATATGAACCCAGTGAGATAGATATAATATTATCCATATAGAGAATGGGGAACAAGGGTAGCAAGTGTAAGGAACTTGTCAAACAGTATACAACTAGATAATGTAATAGAGCCCAATCTTAATTCAGAAACTGATTTGACTCTATAGTATGAAAAGAGCATCATTCAAAATAACATACTTCTATAATGTCTTTAGTTAAATTATTAATCAAATTACAGTATTGACTTTTCTTAGGAAACATCTTAATTTTTTTGCAGTCAATGAAACTGGGAATAAATTTACAATAATAATAATAGCTTTTAATCAGTACTATATGCTGTTTTATTTACTTCATGATGATTCCAGGATTTTTACAACTTCTATTACAGCTAATTAAGCAAAGTAGTCAAGAGTGAAAGTACTAAGAATAATTCTGCAGCAGTTTAAATAATTTTAAAAGCTAAAAAGTTACAAAATAAGAGGAACTGACATTGTTCTTTTTTTAATATGAGATGATTGAAAGCGGATAAAATCAATGGATGTGGTATATAAAATAACTATGATCTGATTTAAATATATGCAATTACTACAAACACATATTTATGCAAAAATGAAGTAGATATACTATTTTAGAGACGAATTTTCAGAAACCAAAAGATAATGCTGTAATTACATAATATCTTTGGCTAAAACATTTCTAAAATCTTAACAGACACTCAATTGCCTGTGGAGGAAGCCAATGATAAGTGGTAATAATCTCTAAACAAAATATAGAAATGATCAACAACAAAAGATTAAGGGTACATCCAACATGGTGCAACAAAACAAAATAACACAAAAAATCCGACAATAAAGCGTGTGTATGCATCACTTCCTGTTATGCCTTGGTGAAGTCCTTACAGGTTTGAACTTGCATAAATGTAAATGGTGTTGTCTGTGTGTGTTTTCCATTCAAGTCTTTCAAAGTTATCATTATTCATATCTCATCCAAGGTTTTAAAAGTCTTAATTCATAAGTAACTAACTGAAGGGCTGTGAATATAAAAACACAGCCACATATTTGCAAAGAGGAAGAACTGGTGCATTAGAAGATAAACGAGATTAAATGACAAGGATGAGGTACATTCTGTTGTTGACTTCCAAGAAGATACCCATTAATTCATCATGTACTCAGCTTTTAGAAACCAACAAATAAAATAAATTGTATATGGTATCGGCCACGTAATTTTCTTTGGTAACTGAGGACTTTGTGACATAACCATAGCAGAGTACCATAATTCACAGAGGAAAGTATGAAAGACTGTTAATTTAGATATTTACTGAGATCTTTAGAGATAAATATGAGAGAAAGGGAAGTTCTCTCAGACCTAATTAATATACAAATAAGAGATACTTGGTAAAGATTATTTAATACATCTAGTTAGAAAAGCACATTGATGTGTAACATAAAACTAAGTAGAGGTAAGATATCCTTTTATGGAAAAATTATTAACTTATTTCAATAAAGCACATATCTTATATTCAAGCCAGATGAATAGAGGGTTTATGATAAAACTTACAAAAGTTATCACTTTGAGTTTGGAAAATAATCTCCCCAAAAGTTAGCCAATGTAGCATTACAGTAATAATATTTATTGGCTATTGTGGCAATGAATAGTAAGCTGTTTTATTAAAAACAATTGTGGGCCTTAGGAAGCATTACTATGAACAAAGCTAGCAGAGGTAATGGAATTCCAGCTGAGTTATTTAAAATCCTAAAAGATGACACTGTTAAAGTGCTGCATTCCATGTGTCAGCAAACTTGGAAAACTCAGTAGTGGTCACAGGATGGGAAAAGGTCAGTTTTCACCCCAGTCCCAAAGAAGGGCAATGCCAAAGAATATTCAGACTGCTGTACACTTCTGCTCATTTCACATGCTAGCAAGGTTATGCTCAAAATCTTTCAAGCTAGGCTTCAGCAGTATATGAACTGAGAACTTCCAGATGTATAAAGGCAGAGAAACCAGAGATCAAATGGCCAACATTCAATGGGAAGCAAGGGAATTCCAGAAAAACGTCTATTTCTGTTACATTGACTACACTAAAGCCTCTGACTGTGTGAATCACAATAATTCTTAAAGAGATGGGAGTACCAGACCACTTTACCTGTCTCCTAAAAAACTCGTATGCAGGTCAAGCAACAGTTAGAACTGGACATGGAACAACTGACTTGTTCAAAACTGGGAAACTAGTTCACCCTGCTTATTTAACTTATATGCAGAGTACATCATGCAAAATGCTGGACTGGATGTATCACAAGCTGAAATCAAGATTGCCAGGGAAAGACTGAAGGCAAAAGGAGAGGCGGCAGCAGAGGAGGAGATGGTTAGATAGCATCACCAATGCAATGGACATAAATTTGAACAAACTCAGGATAATAGAGGACAGAAGAGCCTGACATGTGGCAATCCATGGGGTCACAAAGAGTCAGACATGATTTAGTGACTGAATAACAATATTATAAACAATTGGCCCAAGCTTAAAAAGTTAAATGTACAACTAAATAAATGTGAAGTTTATCTGGTAAAGAACCATTCGACACTGAATCTTGTATGAACTTTCAACAACAAATAGAACTAACATAAAAATTCTACCACTTGTACAACTTTTCTCACTAAATTCATTCACTGTATATAGCGTCTGTGTTTGCAGTTTTGTCAACAGCAAATTGCTGGGCAACTCTGTCTCTGAGAGAACAAATATGGATTATAACTGGATTCTTGATAGTAATGTTCCTACAGCAAAGCAGCTTACTTTTTTTTTTTTTTTTTTTGTCTTTTAAATGTTCAAAGAATATACAAGAGGCATATAAACTGTTAGGAGCAGAACCCAACATCTTTCCATCTAACTGTTTCCTAGCTTATGGACTGAGGTAGAGAATAGTTGGAGGAGATATGGAAGAACCTGAACTAAATTCTCTCCCCTGCCTCATCTTATGTGGATACCATTTTGTTGATACTGTCTTTGATATATGGCTTAAGTCTGTCCTAAGACAATATTTTGAAAGTACAAATGATAACATTATTTTCTAAGTATTTAAATAATGCAGAATAATATTTAATGTATATAGGAGCTCTATGAATAGATATTAAAAGTGTTAGATAATAAGTGCCTTCGAAATTTTTTATTTTATTTTAATCTTATATAAATAGTTCTCTTACATATTTGTACTCTAAATTTCATTTTCCTAGACTTGGGCTTTGCTCTCAATTGGATTTCCCATTGTTACCAGCATTGCACAATGCATATAGATGATTTTTTTTTATTTTAATGACTTTGTATAGATTTTATGCACATTAGAAAGATAATTTAAATGAGAATATCAAATCTATGACTTTGGAATTCAATTCAGCTCAGTCATGTCTGACTCTTTGTGAGCCCATAGACTCCAGCATGCTAGGCTTCCCTGTCCATCACCAAGTCCAGGAGCTTACTCAAATTCATGTCCATCAAGTCGGTGATGCTATCTAACCTTCTCATCCTCCATTGTACCCTTCTCCTTCCACCTTCAATCTTTCCCAGAATCCTAGGTCTTTTCCAATGAGTCAGTTCTTCTAATCAGGTGGCCAAAGTATTGGAGTTTCAGCTCCAGCATCAGTCCTTCCAATGAACACCCAGGACTGATCTCCTTTAGGATGGACTGGCTAGATCTCTTAGCAGTTCAAGGGACTCTCAATGGTCTTCTCCAACGCCACAGTTCAAAGCATCAATTCTTCGGTGCTCAGCTTTCTTTATAGTCCAATTCTCACATCCATATGTGACTACTGGAAAAACCACAGCTTTGAATAGATGGACTTTTGTTGGTTAAGTACTGTCTCTGCTTTTTAACATGCTATCTAGGTTGGTCATAGCGTTTCTTCCAAGGAGCAAGCATCTTTTAATTTCATGGCTGCAAGTCACCATCTGCAGTGATTTTGGAGGCCAAAAAAATAAAGTCTCTCACTGTTTCCATTGTTTCCCCATCTATTTGCCATAAAATGATGGAATTACTATTACTACTGCATATGGCTTCAAGAGAATGAAAATTTTATTTATATATATAATGCATTTTATTTTATATATTAATAAAATATAAAAGCCTTGTGTGAAAATATAAAGGTGGTACTGGAATGACTAAAGTTTAGGAAGCACTTAAATGTCTCTGGCAATTAAAAATATTGAATACGATACTATCAAAACACAGAACTTCAAAAGTTTCTGTAAAATCAATTTTCCTTGTTGAAATAAATAAGGAAAAAGATCTACATTGAACATTAAAATTACTGCGAATCTTAATTCAAAGATGGAGGTATTATCAAAAAACATTAAGATATTTAGCAATATATTAAGTGCAAGAGAGACTTCTTCATGTCTGACATGGCTCTGGGAAATCAGTCTTGATAGAGTTGTCTTCATCCATTTGAATATTGTCATTCAAACAGTTATTTTTTCTTATTTCCTTGGTCACATTTTCTCAACTTTGAACATTTCTTCTTAGTCTTATTTATCTCTTTGATTGTCTCTGTGGCTCCATGTTTAGTACTTCATTAAAGTTTGACAATATTAACTGAAAATACTATAAAGCTGCCTTGCACACTTATAGACTAATACACTGTCTATATTATATTATATCCTAATATTATATTATTATTATATTATATACTATGCACCACCAGTATATTAGCTATTGTAAAGTTCTGCACAGAAATGCAGTAATATCTATTTCCATTTATGAAATAATTTTGACACTAAAGTATTTAGAATAAAGATTTTAATTTCACTTTAAAAAAGAAACTAGATATTCTTAAATACTATAACATATTAATTATTACAACCCCTGATTGTTTTTTTCTTTTGCAATTCTGAGTATTTTATAATGTCCCTACATTTATAGTGAGTAAAATCAAAGTCCACATTCATTTACCACTCAGCATCAGTAGTGAAAGTTTCAATTTTGTGAATTCACAGTTAAACCCTTCAATCCATAGTTGATACTTTCGAGCAAAATATTTCATTTAATTATCGAAAGAACTGGGACAAATATTAAATAAAGCACTAGTAAAAATTAGTGAGTTTCATTGAATAGTTATCTTAAAAGTCATTATTAAGTTATCAGGTGATCATTTGTTTGGGCTTCCCTAGTAGTTCAGTGGTAAAGAACCCAGATGCAATGCAAGAGACTGCCTTAATGCAGTAGACATGGGTTTGATTCCTGGGTCAGGAAGATGTCCTAGAGATGGGAACTGCAGACAGAGGAGCCTGGCAGGCTACCGTCCACTGGGTCACAAGAGTTGGACATGACTTAGCAACTAAATCAACACCACCATGCTCATTTGTTCATGTTTTTAAAATATTTTCTGTTTCCACACAACAAAGTAGCTGTCAATATGCCAGTAACCACATAATGATAAGAAATACAGCTATATGATTCCTACAATGTCGACGTTCACCCTTGCCATCTCTTGTTTGACCACTTCCAATTTGCCTTGATTCATGGACCTGACATTCCAGGTTCCTATGCAATATTGTTCTTTACAGCATCGGATCTCACTTCTATCACCAGTCACATCCACACCTGGGTATTGTTTTTGCTTTGGCTCCATCCCTTCATTCTTTCTGGAGTTATTTCTCCACTGATCTCCAGTAGCATATTGGGCACCTAATGACCTGGGGAGTTCCTCTTTTGGTATCCTATCATTTTCCCATTTCATACTGTTCATGGGGTTCTCAAGGCAAGAATACTGAAGTGGCTTGCCATTCCCTTCTCCAGTGGACCACATTCTGTCAGACCTCTCCACCAAGACCCACCCATCTTGGGTTACCCCGCAGGCATGGCTTGGTTTCATTGAGTTAGACAAGGCTGTGGTCCTAGTGTGATTAGATTGACTAGTTTTCTGTGAGTATGGTTTCAGTGTGTCTGCCCTCTGATGCCCTCTTTCAACACCTACCATCTTACTTGGGTTTCTCTTACCTTGGCCATGGGGTATCTCTTCACGGCTGCTCCAGCAAAGCACAGCCGCTGCTCCTTACCTTTGAGGAGGGGTATCTCCTTACCTCCGCCTTTCCTGACCTTCAACTTGGCATAGCTCCTCTAGGCCCTCCTGTGCCTCCTCAGCCACCACTCCTCGGCTTGCTCCTCCCGGCAACCGGCCCTGGCCTCGGACATGGGTGGCTCCTCCCAGCTGCTGCCCCTGGCCTCGGGCTCAGGGTGGCTCCTCAGGATAACTGCCTCTGGCATGGGGCGCGAGGTGTCTCCTCCCCGCCGCCACTTACCTGGGACACGGGGTTGCTCCTCCCCTCAGATGACCATTATATCTACCACTACGGGCAGGAATCCCTCAGAAGAAATGGAGAAGCCATCATGGTCAACAAAAGAGTCCGAAATGCAGTACTTGGATACAATCTCAAAAATGACAGAATGCTCTCTATTCATCTCCAAGGCAAACCATTCAATATCACAGTTATACAAGTCTATGCCCCAACCAGCAACGCTGAAGAAACTGAAGTTGAACGGTTCTATGAAGACCTACAAGACCTTCTAGAACTAACACCAAAAAAAGATGTCCTTTTCATTATAGGGGACTGGAATGCAAAAGTAGGAAGTCAAGAAACACCTGGAGTAACAGGCAAATTTGGCCTAGGAATGTAGAATGAAGCAGGGCAAAGACTATTAATAGAGTTTTGCCAAGAAAATGCACTGGTCATAGCAAACAACCTCTTCCAACAACACAAGAGAAGACTCTACACATGGACATCACCAGATGGTCAACACCAAAATCAGATTGATTATATTCTATGTAGCCAAAGATGGAGAAGCTTTATACAGTCAACAAAAACAAGACCAGGAGCTGACTGTGGCTCAGATCATGAACTCCTTATTACCAAATTCAGACTCAAATTGAAGAAAGCAGGGAAAACCGCAAGACCATTCAGGTATGACCTAAATCAAATCCCTTATGATTATACAGTAGAAGTGAGAAGTAGATTTAAGGGCCTAGATCTGATAGACAGAGTGCCTGATGAACTATGGAATGAGGTTCGTGACATTGTAAAGGACACAGGGACCAAGACCATCCCCATGGAAAAGAAATGCAAAAAAGCAAAATGGCTGTCTGGGAAAGCCTTACAAATAGCTGTGAAAAGAAGAGAGGTGAAAAGCCAAGGAGAAAAGGAAAGATATAAGCATCTGAATGCAGAGTTCCAAAGAATAGCAAAAAGAGATAAGAAAGCCTTCTTCAGCGATCAATGCAAAGGAATAAGAGGAATAGAACAGAATGGGAAAGACTAGAGACCTCTTCAAGAAAATTAGAGATACCAAGGGAACATTTCATGCAAAGACGGGCTCGATAAAGGACAGAAACGGTATGGACCTAACAGAAGCAGAAGATATTAAGAAGAGGTGGCAAGAATACATAGACAAACTGTACAAAAAAGATCTTCATGACCCAGATAATCATGATGATGTGATCACTCATCTAGAGCCAGACATCCTAGAATGTGAAGTCAAGTGGGCCTTAGAAAGCATCACTACGAACAAAGCTAGTGGAGGTGATGGAATTCCAATTGAGCTGTTTCAAATCCTGAAAGATGATGCTGTGAAAGTGCTGCACTCAATGTGCCAGCAAACTTGGAAAACTCAGCAGTGGACACAGGACTGGAAAAGGTCAGTTTTCATTCAGTTCCAAAGAAAGGCAATGCCAAAGAATGCTCAAACTACTGCACAATTGCACTCATCTCACATGCTAGTAAAGTAATGCTCAAAATTCTTCAAGCCAGGCTTCAGCAATACATGAACCGTGAACTCCCTGATGTTCAAGCTGGATTTAGAAAAGGCAGAGGAACCAGAGATCAAATTGCCAACATCCACTGGATCATGGAAAAAGCAAGAGAATTCCAGAAAAACATCTATTTCTGCTCTATTGACTATGCCAAAGCCTTTGACTGTGTGGATCACAATAAACTGTGGAAAATTCTGAAACAGATGGGAATACCAGACCACCTGACCTGCCTCTTGAGAAATCTATATGCAGGTCAGGATGCAACAGTTAGAACTGGACATGGAACAACAGACTGGTTCCAAATAGGAAAAGGAGTACGTCAAGGCTGTATATTGTC
Source organism: Capra hircus (assembly GCF_001704415.2). NCBI lineage: Eukaryota > Metazoa > Chordata > Mammalia > Artiodactyla > Bovidae > Capra > Capra hircus. The sequence continues at coordinate 35,528,689 of NC_030809.1, read as the reverse complement.
ACCCTGCTTATTTAACTTCTATGCAGAGTACTTTATGAGAAATGCTGGGCTGGAAGAAGCACAAGCTGGAATCAAGATTGCCGGGAGAATTATCAATAACCTCAGATATGCAGATGACACCACCCTTATGGCAGAAAGTGAAGAGGAACTAAAAAGCCTCTTGATGAAAGTGAAAGTGGAGAGTGAAAAAGTTGGCTTAAAGCTCAACATTCAGAAAATGAAGATCACGGCATCTGGTCCCATCACTTCATGGGAAACAGATGGGGAAACAGTGGAAACAGTGTCAGACTTTATTTTTGGGGGCTCCAAAATCACTGCAGATGGTGACTACAGCCATGAAATTAAAAGATGCTTATTCCTTGGGAGAAAAGTTACGAGCAACCTAGACAGCATATTAAAAAGGAGAGATATTACTTTGCAGACTAAGGTCTGTCTAGTCAAGGCTATGGTTTTCCCAGTAGTCATGTATGGATGTGAGTGTTGGACTGTGAAGAAGGCTGAGCGCCAAAGAATTGATGTTTTGAACTGTGGTGTTGGAGAAGACTCTTGAGAGTCCCTTGGATTGCAAGGAGATCCAACCAGTCCATTCTGAAGGAGATCAGCCCTGGGACTTCTCTGGAAAGAATGACACTAAAGCTGAAGCTCCAGTACTTTGGCCACCTCATGCGAAGAGTTGACTCATTGGAAAAGACTCTGATGCTGGGAGGGATTGGGGGCAGGAGGAGAAGGGGACGACCAAGGATGAGATGGCTGGATGGCATCACGGACTCGATGGACATGAGTCTAGGTGAACTCCGGGAGATGGTGATGGACAGGGAGGCCTGGCGTGCTGCGATTTTTGGGGTCGCAAAGAGTCGGACACGACTGAGTGACTGAACTGAACTGAACTGAACTGACAGCTATATGAAGTTCAGAAACTGTTTCTTTATTCAAACATCCAAGGATTAAGGAATGAGTGTAATGTACTATTCTAAATGTACTATGATGTAAAGTTATCAATGCAAAGAAACAATGTAAAAAATACTCAAAGTTTATATAGATTACATTTATTAACATCTGATCAGGAATGATAATATAGAATTAGCTTGAGCCAGAAAGATCTTTTTAAAAACTCTGTATCAATGTTATTGCCAAGAAGGCCATTTCCACAGCTCTTTATTTTTAATAAACTTTTTGGCAAAGGGAGAAAGGAAAATGAAAAAGCATCGAATGGACAAGATATAACAAGATAAAAATGACACAAGAAAGAATCTAAATTAATCCTTTATCCTTGATATTTTCAAACATAAAATTCAACTTTCCAATCACATTTTTCTTTCATATAACTCTTCAATGAGTGTGTGGATGTATATGCACATGTTTCCACACTGTATAGGGATAAGTTGAAAGCTATATGATAAAAAATTATATATATTTTTGAATATTTAAAATAAAACACAAAATGAATATACTGCCAAGTCATATCTACTGGGCATTTGATTCAGTTATAGATGCAAAAAACACAAAGGAATGACTTTTGTAGTAATGCTAAGAACAGAAAATCTCTTTAGTAAGTGAAGTCACTCAGTCATGTCTGACTCTTTGCGACCCCATGGACTGTAGCCTACCATACTCCTCCATCCATGGGATTTTCCAAGCAAGAGTACTGGAGTGGGTTGCCATTTCCTTCTCCAGAGGATCTTCCCAACCCAGTGATCGATCCTGGGTCTCCTGCATTGTAGTCAGACTCTTTACCATCTGAGCCACCAGGGAAGTCACATACTTTAGAACTCCTATCTAAATAAGACTTAAATCTCATGTTTCTGTTGCACTGCTGCATGATTATGGAAATATGACATACACAAACATAGATACACATATGTTATGTGGTAGGAACAGACTCATGATTGATGTGTTGTTTTAAGAAATGAACATCAGGAATGTAACTCACTTATTTTAAGATTGTATACTCAACAAAAATCTATTTTGAAAGTATATATTTAAACTATACTTATATATATTATATATATATATATGTATATATATATACACTTATATTATGGGCTTCCCTGGTGGCTCAGAGGTTAAAGCATCTGCCTGCAATAAGGAGACCTGGGTTCGATCCCTGGGTCAGGAAGATCCCCTGGAGAAGGAAATGGCAAACCACTCCAGTATTCCTGCCTGGAGAATCCCATGGACGGAGAACCCTGGTGGGCTACTTACTTATATACTATATATATTATATATATATACTTATATATTATTTTTATTAAATACATTGTATTTATACTAAACATATTTTATTTAAATATATTAAACTACTAAATAATTTTCTTTCAGGAATTTCAGGCACTTTGGAAATCTTTACCCTTTATAATTATTATACGGCATCCTTTTTTTTAATAATTGTCAAAATTACATTTGGAATATTATAGCAATTGATGACAGTTGGTTACACTAGAGATCGAATTAAATATACTTTGTTTCTTTTTACTTATTTAAATTCTACACATATAATATTATCAAATTTAAGAAAATGTTCACTTGCCATAGTGAGGTGGATGAACCTAGAACCTGTTGTACAGAGTAAAGTGAAGGAGGAAGTGAAAGTCGCTCAGTGGTGTCTGACTCCTTGAGACCCCATGGACTATACAGTCCATGGAATTCTCTAGGCCAGAATACTAGAGTGGGTAGCCTTTCCCTTCTCCAGGGATCTTCCCAACCCGGGGATAAAACCCAGGTCTCCCGCATTGCAGGCGGATTCTTTATCCGCTGAGTCACAAGGGAAGCCCAAGAAAACTGGAGTGTGTAGTCTATCTCTTCTCCTGCAGATCTTCCTGACCCAGGAATGGAATCGAGGTCTCCTGTTTTGCAGGAGAATTTTTACACTAGAGAGTAAAGTAAGTCAGAAAGAGAAAAACGAATATTATATACAAATGCATGCTGATGAGCCTATTTGTAGGGCAGGATATAGCTATTAACACATACTGATGAACCCATTTGCAGGGCAGGAATAGAGACTGGGACACACAGAACAGTCTTCAGACATTGCGATAAAGGGCAGACTTCGGACATAGTAGGGGAAGTAGAGAGTGAGACTGAATTGAGAAATTAGCACTGAAATATACACGTTACCATAAGTAAAACAGATAGTGGGCAAGTTGCCATACAACACTGGGAGTTCAACCTGGTGCTCTGTGACAACCTAGAGAGGTGGGAAGGAGATTCAAGGGGGAGGCATATGTAAGTATATGTATATTTACAGCTGATTTATGTTTGTTGTATGGAAGAAACCAACACAATATTGTAAAGCAATAATCCCCAAATTAAAAAAAATTTTAATCGTATATTGACTGGTCAGAATTCAATCAATATGATTTTCCTAAGCAAAGACTATGGGTACGAGATAGAGGGTTTCCTTTTTGCACTCATTGTTTTGTTTAAAATGATTGCTTTTTCACGACTTAAAAGCAATCTCAGTAGTATTCCAACTGAAAAACTGTTAAATGTACTTCTATATCAAATGAAAAGTTCAGACTAATTACTGTGCATTTATATGCTGTTTAAAATACTGACAAGCTTAAAGCATTATCTATCTTTCACAGGAAAAGCAACTCAAATTACTAAACATAATGAAAATACCAAGTCAGAGTTCTATTAAAAAAAAAAAAAAAGGTGAGTCAGTTCAGAAGGTTAGATAAAGGCCAAAAGAGTTTAGTTCAAAAGTAGCTGTGCCTTAAATAATTAAGGAACCACTTCTGGGGAGTTATTTTCACTCTTCCTTCGAGAAGTGCACAAAACGTAATGTCAACGCTATCCTTCTCATTGTATGAGTTGCCAGACAGTCCTGTGTGGTTAACTGTACTGTGTTCCTTGGTAAACCATAAGCAAAGTAAAACTATCACATATATATGTGTGATGTGAGAAAGACATTGATTTTCCATGTTTCCTCTCTCAATCTAAGAGGGTTACTTAACTTGCAAGTAATTGCAGCATGTCTTCAAATGCCACCAAATCAACCACCTTGAGTTTAAATTTAGCATTTTTTTTTTGTCTTACGAATTAAACATTTACTGGTTTGACCACTACAACTACGTTATGACGAAAGGCTCATAACTATTAAAGCATAGATAGTAACTCTAAGAATACAGATAATACATTTTTTTCTTCTCCATATTCCTGGCGCATGGTCGTCTACTAATTCAAAGTTTCTGTGTGAAAGGAAGGAAGGAGGCAGGAAGGAAAAAAGGAAGAAAATTTGGTTGTAGAACTCTTCACTAATTTGTAAAATATATAAACTTAGTTTTTCAGTACATTCTATTAACAATCAAATCTTTTTCAACAGTTATTATATGGTCACCACTTTACTGGGAATCATGGTGGATACAATTCAACTCTGGAGACAAAACATACAGAACTTTTAGGTGTTAATTCTGCTAGCTTTCTGAGATTCAAGAAAAGAAAGAAGAGTGTTGGGAAGAAAAACGGAAGGAAGCTTTATGTCAGCACTGAGACTGGAGTTTAATAGTAAATGGGAAGTTCATTCCAGGTGGAAGTAACTAGTACAAAACACCTGTTTAGTTATCTGTGTTATCTACGACAATTCTTTCTACTTTTACTATAATCACTTAAGTACATATTATGGCTAATTCTTTCTACTTTTACTATAATCACTTAAGTACATATTATGGCTTTCCAACTAACCACAGGTTGATGCTCAGTCGTGTCCCACTTTTTGCAACCCCGTGGACTGCAGCCCACCAGGCTCCTCCGTCCATAGGATTCTCCAGGCAAGAATACCGGAATGGGTTGCCATTTCCTTCTCCAGGGGATCTTCCCGACCCAGGGATCGAACCCAGGTCTCCCACATTACAGGCCGACGCTTTAACCTCTGAGTCACCAGGGAAGCCCATTAAGAACCATAGTTACATATTTTCAATGTCCTAACAGAGCTCTGAGCACAGTTACTTACTTTGTCTATTATCATTGCTTAATGGATAACTGGTTCGACAAATTGCTTTTCATTTTTATGTGCAAGTTTTCTTAAATATTTCCTAATCTTGACTTCTCTTCATTATACCAGTATCTTTAAATTGCATTTTAGAATAAAGGTGTCCCCAAATTTATGACAGGCACTATCTTCCAGCCCCAGTGTCTAATAACTCTTAATGAATATGGAAGTTACTTTTTCTTCCCTCAAGAGAAACATCATAAAAGTAAGTAATAGCAATTGTGGCCCTATCTGTGGAAGTTTATGAGACTGATTTGTGGACAGATCAAGTTACGGTGTTAAGGTCCGTCTAGTCAAAGCTATGGTTTTTCTAGTAGTCATGTACAGATGTGAGAGTTGGACTATAAAGAAAGCTGAGTGCAGAAGAATTGATACTTTTAAACTGTGGTGTTGGAGAAGACTCGAGAGTCCTTTGGACTGCAAGGAGATCCAACCAGTCCACCCTAAAGGAGATCAATCGTCAATATCCATTGGAAAGACTGATGCTGAAGCTGAAACTCCAATACTTTGGCCACCTGATGCAAAAAACCTGATTCATTGGAAAAGACCCTGATGCTGGGAAAGATTGAAGGCAAAAGGAGAAGGGGACAACAGAGGATGAGATGGTTGGATGGCATCAGCAACTCAATGGACATGAGTATGAGTAAACTCTGGGAGTTGGCGATGGACAGGGAGGCCTGGCGTGCTGCAGGGGTCACAAAGAGTTGGATATGACTGAGTCAATGAACTGAACTGTAAACCATCAAAATTCTTGTCCATATTTTTAGCAGTGACTTAAGTCACTCAATATGCCAGCAAATTTGGAAAACTCAGCAGTGGCCAAAAGACTGGAAAGGTCAGTGTTCATTCCAATCCCAAAGAAAGGCAATGCCAAAGAATGTTCCAACTACCACACAATTGCACTCATCTCACACGCCAGTAAAGTAATGCTTAAAATTCTCCAAGCCAGGCTTCAGCAATACGTAAACCGTAAACTTCCTGATGTTCAAGCAGGTTACAGAAAAGGCAGAGGAAGCAGAGATCAAATTGCCAACATCCCCTGTATTATCGAAAAAGCAAGAGTCCCAGAAAAACATCTACTGCTTTATTGACTTTGCCAAAGCCTTTGACTGTGTGGATCACAATAAACTGTGGAAAATTCTGAAAGAGATGGGAATACCAGACCACCTGACCTGCCTCTTGAGAAATCTATATGCAGGTCAGGAAGCAACAGTTAGAACTGGACATGGAACAACAGACTGTTTCCAAATAGGAAAAGGAGTACGTCAAGGCTGTATATTGTCACCCTGCTTATTTAATATGCAGAGTACATCATGAGAAACTCTGGGTTGGATGAAGCACAGGCTGGAATCAAGATTGCCAGGAGAAATATCAGTAGCCTCAGATATGCAGATGACACCACCCTTATGGCAGAAAGTGAAGAAGAACTAAAGAGCCTCTTCATGAAAGCGAAAGAGGAGAGTGAAAAGAGTGCTTAAAGCTCAACATTCAGAAAACTAAGATCATGGCATCCGGTCCCCTCAATTCATGGCAAATAGATGGGGAAACAGTGGAAACAATGGCTGACTTTATATTTCTGGGCTCCAAAATCACTGCAGATGGTGATTGCAGCCATGAAATTAAAAGACGCTTACTCCTTGGAAGGAAAGTTATGACCAACCTAGACAGCATATTCAAAAGCAGAGACATTGCCAACAAAGGTCCATCTAGTCAAGGCTATGGTTTTTCCAGTGGTCATGTATGGATGTGAGAGTTGGACTATAAAGAAGGCTGAGTGCAGAAGAATTGATGCTTTTGAACTGTGGTGTTGGAGAAGACTCTTGAGAGACCCCTGGACTGGAAGGAGATCCAAACAGTCCATCCTAAAGGAGCTCAGTCCTGGGTGTTCATTGGAAGGACTGATGTTGAAGATGAAACTCCAATACTTTGGCAAACTTTTGCGAAGAGCTGTCTCACTGGAAAAGACTCTGATGCTGGAAGGGATTGGGGGCAGGGAGAGAAGGGGACGACAGAGGATGAAATGGCTGGACAGCATCACCGACTCAGTGAACATGGGTTTGAGTGGACTCCGGGAGTTGGCGATGGACAGGGAGGGCTGGCGTGCTGCAATTCATGCAGTCACAAAGAGTTGGACATGACTGAGCAACTGAACTAAGACAAGTGACTGGCCTATAACTGCTGGGATCATTTCATCAACTTACCTAGAGCACTCTTTTCAGTGAACCTCAGTCATTTCCCTCACTCCTTCTTATGGCTGAGGGTGACCGTATAAGGGCAAGGGTCCTAATGGTCTAGGACTGGGAAGCCAAGAGCTGTAATATTGTCTCTACTCTTCTGCTTCCAAAGTGACAAGAGTCTTGAAATGACTATGACATTACATTAGCAGAGAAACTGATGGGAAGGTCAGATTCAAAGGTTCATTTGATTTTTCTTCTATCAGTTCAAAGCCATTTAATAGGTATATTTTAATTTTATAACTATTTCAATACAGCAGTATATATTTAAAACAAATTAAATGTATTTAAACATAAATATAGCAGTAATTCCTGCTGGCATAATGACACATTGCAGCATTCATTTTCACTCTTCATTTCTACCTAGTGCCAGTTTTCTAAAAGTAATGGAAACCAATATGGATTTTCCAAAGAAAACATCTGGCAGTTGAGTTTCAGGAGTGAATTTCAGGTCAAGAAAACATTGTAAATGTAAAGAAATAATAGAATTTTTGTTCTTAAATACCATGTTTGTGGAGGAAGAAAAAAAATATATAGTAAACTTGATGTTCCATAATATGTTGTTTTTATTATATTTAAAAGAGAGGGAATTGTTTATGTAGCTGCAATCTTCATGTTTATGACAGAAAAATTCAGCAGTGTTTGTAGAATAACTGGAAGATTACACTTTTATGCAAATAAACAACTTAGGTGAACTAATTCAGCTGTGATTGATCTAGGGCTGACAAATTAAAATTTTAAAAACATATAAAATGGCAGTTTAAAAGCTTTTTTGTAAAATATACTTCAGCATATTGAATAAATGCATCATACCTCTTAGGCTTAATTCTATATTTAAAATCAATTCTAATTAGGGTGTGGAGTTTGTAGAAAAATTCAAATGTATAGTGCACAGTGGTTTGATCAAAGGATACACAGGAGAATACAGGTGGGTGAAGATGCTAAATGCATGTCTCACTCATAGACAAACCAAGCTTTCCTTTTTAAATAAACTAGGGAAATCCTACTTTTCTGTCTACAAGAGTTAACACTGAATCCAAACAGTAAAACACGTTCCTGCATGATCAAAATTATCTGTATAAATTAGGCAACTCTCCTCTTGATATAAAATAAGGAAGCCTACTTTCTATTATTATACCTATGAAAAACTTCAAGGACTGGAATTCTTGCTATTATTTCTAGTTGGTAGTTTAATCTTTCTAGTTTCTATACATAGAAAAGTTGTAAATCCCTCTGTCATGAGAGAAAGGGTAATTGTAATTTTTTTCCCCAATAGTTCACAATATTAGTATAAGTTCAAGTATAAAATACCTGGGGGAAAATCTCAGCAACCTACATTCAAGGAAAATACAATTAAAAATATGAAATTTCCAAACAAAATTTATATACTGAAAACTCTGATTTTTAAATTATCCCACATTCAAGATTTGACAATCTTATTTGTTTTCTCCACATTAAAAAAAAAATCTCTAGGTTATCTATATTTCTTTTCACGAAAAAATAATGTTTGTTTTATGCCTTTATTTTCTGTATTTGCTGAAACATTAAGAGAGGCGACTTTCTCCATGTATCTTCCTCTCCCTATAGCCTCCCACCCTAATCCTCAGGTTTCTTTGTCTGTTTCGTCTCTTCTCACTTGGTATCTTCTACTTAAATGTTTTCATCAACTCCAGTGGATTCCCGTTTTACGTAAATACTTATTTCCTAACTTCTATATTTGGTTCATATCTCTGTCTTAGCATTCAGGTGCCATTATATATTGGGTTGACCAAAATGTTCATTTGGGTTTTATGGAAAATATGTTATGGAAAAACCCAAACGAAGGTTTTGGCCAACCCAATATTTGTATTCTGGCTCTCCTTGGTGTCTCATTGGTACATCAACTACTAATTTGTCAAGCACATCCTAGAATCTTAACTCCCTTCTATCTCCAGGTTTGAGGTGGGATATGGCAGAATTATCTACCCATTTTCTTAGCACTATGTGTAACCATGTCCTGTCAAATAATTCTGCCAAATAAACCTTGAACTCATTCGTCTTTCCTTATATAGCAATCAGAAAGCCTTCTGCTCATTCCCCATACTACCAAGAGCATTCTCATTCATAAAATCAGATATACTTTCCTATCTGAAATTTTATTAATAAGTTTTATCATTTTCCCCTGAAGGAAAATTTCTGAGGACAATGGAAACCCACTCCAGTACTCTTGCCTGGAAAATCCCATGGACAGAGGAGCCTGGTAGGCTACAGTCCATGGGGTCACGAAGAGTCAGACATGACTGAGCGACTTCACTTTCACCTTTCACTTTCATGCACTGGAGAAGGAAATGGCAACCCACTCCAGTGTTCTTGCCTGGAGAATCCCAGGGACAGCGGAGCCTGGTGGGCTTCCATCTATGGGGTCGCACAGAGTCGGACACAACTGAAGCGACGCAGCAGCAGCAGCAGCAGCAGCAGCAGGCTCCAGCCATACTTTGTTTTCTACCATTTACTCTGACTTTCATTGTTATTACATATATAACTACACTCCTTGTTCTTTTAGAAGTGATCACTTTTCATCAAATGTTTTATTAGTTTGTTCCTACAATACTAACAATATATTTGACTATAGGAGTAATCATTTCCCAGGTGAAAAAAAAAAAAAAACTGGAGAAGGAAATGGCAATCCACTCCAGCACTCTTGCCTGGAAAATCCCATGGATGGAGGAGCCTGATAGGCTACAGTCCTTGGGGTCGCAAAGAGTCAGACACAACTGAGCGACTTCATTCATTCATTCATTCATTCATTCACTAAAAAAGAATCTGCCTGACAATGCAGGAGATTCAGGAGATACATGTTTGATCCCCCTGAGTCAAGAAGATCCCCTGGAGTAGGTATTGGCAACCTGCTCCAGTATTTTTGCCTGGAAAATTCCAAGGACAAAGGAGCCTGGTAGGGTTGCAAAGAGTCAGATAGGACTGAGCGGTTGTGTGTGCACACAGGAGTTATTGTCTTCAGACTGTGTTTCTCCGATTATCTCCCTACTACTTTACAGCAGTGATATTTGTCTTGTTTATTTGTTTATCCTTAGAATCCTTCAGAGAAGGCAATGGCACCCCACTCCAGTACTTTGCCTGGAAAATCCCATGGACAGAGGAGCCTGGTGGGCTGCAGTCCATGGGGTTGCTAAGAGTCGGACATGACTGAGAGACTTCACTTTCACTTTTCACTTTCATGCATTGGAGAAGGAAATGGCAACCCACTCCAGTGTTCTTGCCTGGAGAATCCCAGGGATGGGGGAGCCTGGTGGCTGCCGTCTATGGGGTCACACAGAGTCAGACATGACTGAAGTGACTTAGCAGTGTCCTTAGTATTGCATGGAATCAAGATTGCTGGTAGAAATATCAGCAACCTCAGATATGTAGATGATACCACTTCAATGGCAGAAAGTGAAGAGGAACTAAAGAGCTTCTTGATGAGAGTAAAAGAGGAGTGTGAAAATTTTGGGTTTACACTAAACATTTAAAAAAAAAAACTAAGATCATGGCATCTGGTCCCATCACTTTGTAGTAAACAGAAGAGGGAAAAATATAAGCAGTGAAAAATTTTTTCTTGTGCTCCAAAATCACCTTGGACAGTGACTACAGCCGTGAAATTATAAAAGACACTTGCTCCTTGGAAGAAAGCTATGACCAACCTAGATAGCATATTAAGAAGCAGAGACATCACTTTGCCAACAAAGGTCCATATAGTCAAAGCCATGCTTTTTCCAGTAATCATGAGTGGATGTGAGAGTCGGAGCATGAAGTAGTCTGAGCACCAAAGAACTGATGCTTTCGAATTGCAGTGCTGAAGAAGGCTCTTGAGAATCCCTTGGACTGCAAGGAGATCAAACCAGTCAATACTAAATGAAATCAACCCTGAATATTCATTGGAATGTCTGTTACTGAAGCTGAAGCTCCAATTCTTTAGCTACCTGATGCAATATCTGACTCACTGGAAAAGATCCTGATACTGGGAAAGATTGAAGGCAAAAGAAGAAAGGAGCAGCAGAAGATGAAATGGTTAGATAGCATCACTAACTCAATAGACAAGAATTTGAGCAAATTCCGGGAGATAGTGGACAACGGAGGAGATGTTTGTGCTTCAGTCCATGGGGCCACAAAGAGTCAGACACAACTTAGTGAGTGAACAACAGCAACAATCTTGCATAGTGCCTGGCTATTGCAGGGTCTTAATAGATTTTGAACAAATCATTAAATGTATCTTCTTGGTTTGGTGTATGGAACAAGGTAATATCTATATTTTCTGAAAACAAAACCAATAATAAATGAACCCCTAGCCCTTTGCTAGATTATTTACCTAATACTCAACATAGTTGGTTTTTTTTTAATTGTTGCCAGAAGAAGCAGAAAGCAAGGATATATATAATTAACAGTGTTGAAAAATTTTGGTTTCATGTCTAGGACCTGATGAAACAGTAAGATTTTTTTGTCTTTATATCCTCTGTTCATTCTGCCCAGTGAGTGAAAGTTGTTCAGTCATGTTCAACTCTTTGCGACCCCATGGACAATATGGTCCATGGAATTCTCCAGGCCAGAATTCTGGAGTCAGTGGCCTTTCCCTTCTCCAGGAGATCTTCCTAACCTAGGGATAGAACCCAGGTCTCCCAAAGTGTAGGCAGATTCTTTACCAGCTGAGCCACCAATGAAGCCCAAGAATACTGGAGTGGGTAGCCTATCCCTTCTTCAGCAGATCTTCCTAACCCAGGAATCCAATCAGGCTCTCCTGCATTGGAGGTGGATTCTTTATCAGCTGAGCTACCAGGGAAGCCCCATTCTGTCCAGGATGAGTGTTAACTGAACCATAGGTCAAGCAAGTTGTTCAGACCACCATGGGTCAAATTATCAAAGTTCTGGGTATTAGTGCCACAAGCAAGGACCTGTCTGATGCTCAAGCATAATGTTAATGAATATTTATGACATTTTGGTACTGTGATGAAGTTATAAATTCATCATCCAATAAAATAAAAGAGAAATAATATAGCATAATAGAGAAAATAAATATATGCATTATCCATATTTACTCAAATATTATACTACCTATAAAACATATATGCTATATATATATATGGCATAAATTACTCCCTATTTGTATGTGTTCAAAGGCTGTAGATTTTAATTACAGTTCAAATGATGTACTTCTAAAGGTTGGAATTCAATTTCAAAAGCAAAACTACATACAAAATTTTCCCTATTTCCTAGGTATACAAAAGGCAATCATAAGCGTTTCTCAAAAATTCAGCCCTCTGATCACTCATCACTTTAGGAAGTAAAAATAATCCACTCATTCATTTATTCATCTTTCAGAAAATATGTAGAATACTTTTTATTGGCTAAGCACACTCCTAGGGACTTGGGACTAGCAGTGAACAAATAGGCAATCCTCTATAGATCTTACGTTCTTGTGCACTAATAATAATAGTTATTATCATGTTAGTACCTATTTATTGAACATATATTATGTTCCCAGAATTGTATCAAAATTTACCTCCTTTGTGTATAATTCTAAACACTATTCAGATTTTCATGAAATTTTTTTTGTTGTTTAGTCCCTAAGTCATGTCAGACTCTTTTGGGACCAGTGGACTATAAGTCCATCAGGCGCCCCTGTACATGGATTTCCTAGGCAAGGATACTGGAGTGGGTAGCATTTTCTTCTCCAGGGGATCTTTCCAACCTAGGGATCAAACATGAGTCACCTGATTTGCAGGTAGATTTTTTACCACTGAGCCACCTGGGAAAGCTAACCCTTAAAAATATACAACTTAAACATCCATCAACAAAAGAATAGATAAATAAGTGGTACATATACAATGGAATATTACTTAGCCATAAAAAGAACAAAATAATGCCATCTACAGCAACCTGAATGGACCTAGAAACTGTCACAATGTGTCAGGGAACTCCATCAAAGAAAGCCAAATAGGATATAGTTGATATGCGGAATCTAAAAGAAGGGTACAAATGAACTTTCCTATAATACAAAACAGAAACAGAGTCTCAGATATAGACAACAAATTTATGTTTAGGAATCCCTCAGAAGAAATGGAGTAGCCATCACAGTCAACGAAAGAGTCTGAAATGCAGTAGTTGGATGCAATCTCAAAAACAACAGAATGATTTCTGTTCATTTCCAAGGCAAACCATACAATATCACAGTAATCCCAAACAGTAATGCTGAAGAAGCTGAAGTTAAACGGTTCTACGAAGACCAACAAGACCTTCTAGAACTAACACCAAAAAAAGATGTCCTTTTCATTATAGGGGACTGGAATGCAAAAGTAGGAAGTCAAGAAACACCTGGAGTAACAGGCAAATTTGGCCTTGGAATGCAGAATGAAGCAGGGCAAAGACTTATAGTTTTGCCAAGAACATGCACTGGTCATAGCAAACACCCTCTGCCAACAACACAAGAGAAGACTCTACACATGGACATCACCAGATGGTCAACACCAAAATCAGATTGATTATATTCTATGTAGCCAACGATGGAGAAGCTCTATACAGTCAACAAAAACAAGACCAGGAGCTGACTGTGGCTCAGATCTTGAACTCCTTATTACCAAATTCACTGAAATTGAAGAAAGCAGGGAAAACTGCAAGACCATTCAGGTATGACCTAAATCAAATCCCTTATGATTATACAGTGGAAGTGAGAAATAGATTTAAGGGCCTAGATCTGATAGATAGAGTGCCTGATGAACTATGGAATGAGGTTAGTGACATTGTAAAGGACACAGGGACCAAGACCATCCCCATGGAAAAGAAATGCAAAAGAGCAAAATGGCTGTCTGGGAAAGCCTTAAAATAGCTGTGAAAAGAAGAGAAGCAAAAAGCAAAGGAGAAAAGGAAAGATATAAGCATCTGAATGCAGAGTTCCAAAGAATAGCAAGAAGAGATGAGAAAGCCTTCTTCAGCGATCAATGCAAAGAATTAGAGGAAAACAACAGAATGGGAAAGACTAGAGACCGCCTCAAGAAAATTAGAGATACCAAGGGAACATTCCATGCAAAGACGGGCTCGATAAAGAACAGAAATCGTATGGACCTAACAGAAGCAGAAGATATTAAGAAAAGGTGGCAAGAATACACAGAAGAACTGTACAAAAAAGATCTTCACAACCCAGATAATCACGACGGTGGGATCATTCACCTAGAGCCAGACATCCTGAAATGTGAAGTCAAGTGGGCCTTAGAAAGCATCACTACGAACAAAGCTAGTGGAGGTGATGGAAGTCCAGTTGAGCTATTTCAAATCCTGAAAGATGATGCTGTGAAAGTGCTGCACTCAATATGCCAGCAAATTTGGAAAACGCAGCAGTGGACACAGGACTGGAAAAGGTCACTTTTCATTCCAATCCTAAAGAAAGGCAATGCCAAAGAATGCTCAAACTACCGCAATATTGCACTCATCTCACATGCTAGTAAAGTAATGCTCAAAATTCTCCAAGCCAGGCTTCAGCAATATGTGAACTGTGAACTTCCTGATGTTTAAGCTGGTTTTAGAAAAGGCAGACGAACCAGAGAACACATTGCCAACATCCGCTGGATCATGGAAAAAGCAAGAGAGTTCCAGAAAAACATCTATTTCTGCTTTATTGACTATGCCAAAGCTTTTGACTGTGTGGATCACATAAACTGTGGAAAATTCTGAAAGAGATGGGAATACCAGACCACCTGACCTGCCTCTTGACAAATCTGTATGCAGGCCAGGAAGCAACAGTTAGAACTGGACATGGAACAGACTGGTTCCAAGTAGGAAAAGGATACATCAAGGCTGTATATCGTCACCCTGCTTATTTAACTTATATGCAGAGTACATCATGAGAAACACTGGACTGGAAGAAACACAAGCTGGAATCAAGATTGCCAGGAAAAGTATCAACAACCTCAGATATGCAGATGACACCACCCTTATGGCAGAAAGTGAAGAGGAACTCAAAAGCCTCTTGATGAAAGTGAAAGAGGAGAGTGAAAAAGTTGGCTTAAAGCTCAACATTCAGAAAATGAAGATCATGGCCTCTGGTCCCATCACTTCATGGGAAATAGATGGGGAAACAGTGGAAACAGTGTCTGACTTTATTTTTTGGGGCTCCAGAATCACTGCAGATGGTGACTGCAGCCATGAAATTAAAAGATGCTTACTCCTTGGAAGAAAAGTTATGACCAACCTAGATAGCATATTCAAAAGCAGAGACATTATTTTGCCGACTAAGCTCCGCCTAGTCAAGGCTATGGTTTTTCCAGTGGGGTCATGAATGGATGTGAGAGTTGGACTGTGAAGAAGGCTGAGCACCGAAGAATTGATGCTTTTGAACTGTAGTGTTGGAGAAGACTCTTGAGAGTCCCTTGGACTGCAAGGAGATCCAACCAGTCCATTCTGAAGATCAGCCCTGGGATTCCTTTGGAAGGAATGGTGCTGAAGCTGAAACTCCAGTACTTTGGGCACCTCATGAGAAGAGTTGACTCATTGGAAAAGGCTTTGATGCTGGGAGGAATTGGGGACAGGAGAAGAAGGGACGACAAAAGATTAGATGGCTGGGTAGCATCACTGACTCAATGGACGTGAGTCTGAGTAAACTCCGGGAGTTGGTGATGGACAGGGAGGCCTGGCGTGCTGCGATTCATGGGGTCGCAAAGAGTCGGACACAACTAAAAGACTGAACTGAACTGACCTGAACTGAAGGGCGAAATGCGGGAGAAATAAATTGGAAGATTGGGATTAGCATATGCGAAAAGTTATGACCAACCTAGATAGCATATTCAAAAGCAGAGACATTACTTTGCCGAATAAGGTCCGTCTAGTCAAGGCTATGGTTTTTCCAGTAGTCATGTATGGATGTGAGAGTTGGACTGTGAAGAAGGCTGAGCACCGAAGAATTGATGCGTTTGAACTGTGGTGTTGGAGAAGACTCTTGAGAGTCCCTTGGACTGCAAGGAGATCCAAACAGTCCATTCTGAAGATCAACCCTGGGAATTCTTTGGAAGGAATGATGCTGAAGCTGAAACTCCAGTACTTGGACCACCTCATGCGAAGAGTTGACTCATTGGAAAAGACTCTGATGCTGGGAGGGATTGGGGGCATGAGGAGAAGGGGACGACAGAGGATGAGATGGCTGGATGGCATCACTGAGTCGATGGACGTGAGTCTGAGTGAACTCCGGGAGTTGGTGATGGACAGGGAGGCCTGGCGTGCTGCGATTCATACGGTCGCAAAGAGTTAGACACAATTGAGTGGCTGAAGTGAACTGAACTACTATATATAAAATAGATAACTAATAAGAACCTACTGTATACCACAGGGAGGTCTACTCAATACTATGTAATAGCCTATATATGAAAAGAATCGAAAAAATGTGGATATATATATAACTGTTCACTTTGCTGTATACATGAAACTAATGCAACATTGCAAATGAACTATACTCCTCAAAAAAAAAGTTAAGTCTACAGATTAAAAACAAAACAACAACGACAACAATGAAAAAAACCCTGATATTTTGAAAACATAGTTAAAATGATCCAATAACTCATGCACAGAGCCATGAGTCAAACCCAGGTCTATCTTACCCTAAAAACCATGTTCTTGACTCTGCTATGCTATCTATCTCTAGAAGAAAATAAATAATTCAATATATCAATTAGAATAAAGAGGTACAGAGAGATTAAGCGATTTTCCTCCTTAGTAATGAAACGTCCAAGTAGAAGAATCTGGAAAAAGAAATGTGGTACTTTTAATATGATAGGATACCAAAAGAGGAACTCCCCAGGTCATTAGGTGCCCAATATGCTACTGGAGATCATAGGAGAAATAACTACAGAAAGAACGAAGGGATGGAGCCAAAGCAAAAACAATACCCAGTTGTGGATGTGACTGGTGATAGAAGCAAGATCCAGTGCTGTGAAGAGCAATACTGCATAGGAACCTGGAATGTCAGGTCCATGAATCAAGGCAAAATGGAAGTGGTCAGACAGGAGATGGCAAGGGTGAAAGTCGACATTCTAGGAATCAGCGAACTAAAATGGACTGGAATGGGTGAATTTAACTCAGATGACCATTATATCTACTACTGCGGGCAGGAAGCCCTCAGAAGAAATGGAGTAGCCATCATGGTCAACAAAAGAGTCTGAAATGCAGTACTTAGATGCAATCTCAAAAATGAAAGAATGATCTCTGTTCGTCTCCAAGGAAAACCATTCAATATCACAGTTATCCAAGTCAATGCCCCAAACAGTAATGCTGAAGAAGCTGAAGTTCAACGGTTTTATGAAACCTACAAGACCTTCTAGAACTAACACCAAAAAAAGATGTCCTTTTCATTATAGGGGACTGGAATGCAAAAGTAGGAAGTCAAGAAACACCTGGAGAAACAGGCAAATTTGGCCTAGGAATGCAGAATGAAGCAGGGCAAAGACTTATAGAGTTTTGCCAAGAACATGCACTGGTCATAGCAAACACCTTCTGCCAACAACACAAGAGAAGACTCTACACATGGACATCACCAGATGGTCAACACCAAAATCAGATTGATTATATTCTATGTAGCCAAAGATGGAGAAGCTCTAT
This sequence comes from Capra hircus, assembly GCF_001704415.2. Lineage (NCBI taxonomy): Eukaryota > Metazoa > Chordata > Mammalia > Artiodactyla > Bovidae > Capra > Capra hircus. Next base: position 35,510,857 of record NC_030809.1, on the reverse strand, counting down.
ACAGTCAACAAAACAAGACCAGGAGCTGACTGTGGCTCAGATCTTGAACTCCTTATTACCAAATTCAGACTGAAACTGAAGAAAGCAGGGAAAACTGCAAGACCATTCAGGTATGACCTAAATCAAATCCCTTATGATTATACAGTGGAAGTAAGAAATAGATTTAAGGGCCTAGATCTGATAGATAGAGTGCCTGATGAACTATGGAATGAGGTTCGTGACATTGCAAAGGACACAGGGACCAAGACCATCCCCATGGAAAAGAAATGCAAAAAAGCAAAATGGCTGTCTGGGGAGGCCTTAAAAATAGCTGTGAAGAGAAGAGAGGTGAAAAGCAAGGAGAAAAGGAAAGATATAGGCATCTAAATGCAGAGTTCCAAAGAATAGCAAGAAGAGATAAGAAAGCCTTCTTCAGAGATCAATGCAAAGAAATAGAGGAAAAGAACAGAATGGGAAAGACTAGAGATCTCTTCAGGAAAATTGCAGATATCAAGGGAACATTTCATGCAAAGATAGGCTTGATAAAGGATAGAAATGGTATGGACCTAACAGAAGCAGAAGATATTAAGAAGAGGTGGCAAGAATACACAGACAAACTGTACAAAAAAGATCTTCACGACCGAGATAGTCATGATGATGTGATCACTAATCTAGAACCAGACATCTTGGAATGCGAAGTCAAGTGGACCTTAGAAAGCATCACTATGAACAAAGCTAGTGGAATTCCAGTTGAGCTATTTCAAATCCTGAAAGATGATGCTGTGAAAGTGCTGCACTCAATATGCCAGCAAATTTGGAAAACGCAGCAGTGGACACAGGACTGGAAAAGGTCAGTTTTCATTCCAATCCTAAAGAAAGGCAATGCCAAAGAATGCTCAAACTACCGCAATATTGCACTCATCTCACACGCTAGTTAGGTAATGCTCAAAATTCTCCAAGCCAGGCTTCAGCAATACGTGAACCGTGAACTCCCTGATGTTCAAGCTGGTTTTAGAAAAGGCAGAGGAACCAGAGATCAAATTGCCAACATCCGATAGATCGTGGAAAAAGCAAGAGAGTTCCAGAAAAACATGTATTTCTGCCTTATTGACTATGCCAAGGCTTTTGACTGTTTGGATCACAATAAACTGTGGAAAATTCTGAAAGAGATGGGAATACCAGACCACCTGATCTGCCTCTTGAGAAACCTATTTGCAGGTCAGGAAGCAACAGTTAGAACTGGACATGGAACAACAGACTGGTTCCAAATAGGAAAAGGAGTACATCAAGGCTGTATATTGTCACCCTGCTTATTTAACTTATATGCAGAGGACATCATGAGAAACACTGGACTGGAAGAAACACAAGCTGGAATCAAGATTGCCGGGAGAAATATCAATCACCTCAGATATGCAGATGACACCACCCTTATGGCAGAAAGTGAAGAGGAACTAAAAAGCCTCTTGATGAAAGTGAAAGAGGAGAGCAAAAATTTGGCCTAAAGCTCAACATTCAGAAAAAGAAGATCATGGCCTCCAGTCCCACCACTTCATGGGAAATAGACGGGGAAACAGTGGAAACAGTGTCAGACTTTATTTTTTGCGGCTCCAGAATCACTGCAGATGGTGACTGCAGCCATGAAATTAAAAGACGCTTACTCCTTGAAGAAAAGTTATGACCAACCTAGATAGTATATTCAAAAGCAGAGACATTACTTTGCTGACTAAGTCCGTCTAGTCAAGGCTATGGTTTTTCCAGTGGTCATGAATGGATGTGAGAGTTGGACTGTGAAGAAGGCTGAGTGCCAAAGAATTGATGCTTTTGAACTGTGGTGTTGGAGAAGACTCTTGAGAGTCCCTTGGACTACAAGGAGATCCAACCAGTCCATTCTGAAGGAGATCAACCCTGGGATTTCTTTGGAAGGAATGATGCTAAACCTGAAACTCCAGTACTTGGGCCACCTCGTGAGAAAATTTGACTCACTGGATAAAACTCTGATGCTGGGAGAGATTGGGGACAGAAGGAGAAGGGGACGACAGAGGCTGAGATGGCTGGATGGCATCACGGACTCGATGGACGTTGAGTCTGAGTGAACTCCGGGAGCTGGTAATGGACAGGGAGGCCTGACAGGGAGGCCTGGCGCGCTGCGATTCATGGGGTCACAAAGAGTCGGACATACTGAGCAACTGAACTGAACTGACTTTAAATGTGGAAAAGTTGTTAATGCAAAATCTTAAATTTCGAATCTATCTTTAAATTATAACATAATACCTCAAGAATTTTCATTTAAACATTTAAAATGTAGTTACATTGCAAAAGAAATTCTGTCACTGAGTTTCTTATGGATTCTTACTTATAGTTGTTCAGGGCACAGAGTTCAATTATTAATATTTTAAGTATTATTCAATATTGTATAAATCAATTAAAGCACTTTAAGAAGTGTTCTAAATATCAACTTTTATTTTTGTTTTTATTGTTGTTTAAAAAATAGAAATAATTCCCCACCTGTCATATCTCAGAGAATTTGTACACAGAAGGAGAAAAAAAATAAATTAATGTATAAAGTATTTCTAAACTGAGAACTCTGCTAAAATAATATGTCTAGGAAATCTACTCTTTTTTCTTTTGCTTCATTTATATTGCTCAAATACCACTGCTCACCTAATGCCAGAAAGAAAAGCTATGCTATGTCCTTCAAAATATAATGAAGGATTACAGGATGTAATTCACTGAAATGGGAGATTATAATATCTAATACATATGCATTTTTCTTCAGATGGATTTATGAGCACTTTCTCTAGGACACTACTCAAAAGGCATTACATTTCCTTAATTTCTTTACTGGTACTAGATATTTTCCACAAGTCTCCCTTCTTTTTCTCCTTTGTCATTAAACTTAATACTTTTGGATACAAGGAAGGCTCAGGCTCAAGAGAAAGAGTACATTAATTGCTTTTTTTAGTCTGCAGTTCTTAAATTATAGGTAAGACAGTTGTGATATGAGTATTCTGCATAGAATCAGTTACTTAAAATGTTATTTTCAATAGTTTATAACAAAAAATGTTTGATTCAAACGCATATTTAGATCTCTGCAGAGATTCTTAAAATATGTGAAACTAAGATATCACATGTAACTTATAAATTCTCCTTTATTGCTATCTTTACATCTTAATGAATGATCATCATCCAGTTTCAAAGTCATGAAGGTCTTACGGTTCACTAAAAAAATAGATGTCCTAAAATGCATCTATATAATTATTTTTCTGGCTGTATACTTATAACTCCAGCAAAACTTAATGTACAATATTTGCATCAGTAAAAAAAATTATGAAATTTACTGACTGGCTAGATGATTAACAGAAACATAAACTACATCAATAGTAAAGTGATAGTTATCAGTAGTTAACAGTGTCTTTGAGAGCATGGCCTATTTTGGTCATCTTTGTATTGGCAATGCTTGGTAAAACACTTTAATCACAGCTGTATATAGTAAGTGTTTGCTGGATGGGTAAATCTTAATTAAAATAATTTTAATTAAAATAATTTTTCAATAATTATTGAAACAAAACATCATCAGTTCCAAGATTGCATTTTAACCCCCAACTTATTTATAATTTCTGCATTGTATGTCCTCATATATACGTCACCAACAGCACTGTCTACAAAATTATGGATTCATCAAATTTTCCCTTAGAATTTTGCTACTAAAATATGTTGCTGATATATAGTTTTATACACGATATTATGGAGCTTCCGTGGTAGCTCAGACGGGAAATAATCCACCTGTAATGCAGGAGACCAGAGTTCCATCCCTGGATGGGGAATTCCCTGGAGAAGGCAATGACTACCAACTTCAGAATTCTTACTTGCAGAATTCCATGTACAGAGGAGCCTGGCAGACTACTGTCCATGCAGTTGCAAAGAATCAAACATGACTGGGCAACTAACACTCACAGGATAGTATGCAAATTTATATAAAACATATAAATACAAAGCATTTTAACTGATTACCTTTGTTCCCTTTCATAAAGAAGAGAGAACTTAACAATCAACCAAATTTAAAAAGTAAGGAAATTAGTTTCAAATGAAAAGTATCACTGTAGTTATACAATGTAAGTTACATTAGTTAATGACTGAGTAGAAACATTCACCAAATTTACAGGTTTTATTGGCATATTTTATTGGTTTCTACAGGCACATAACTATCAGAAAAAAATAAAAATAAGGGTTTTTAAATTGCATATAAAATAAATAAGCACAGTAAGATAAGAGGTCTCCCTGTCCTGCTGATTCATAAGACTATCGGAGTTTTTGGTTACCCAGATAAATGTCTTTAGTTCTTTCACAGATGTCTCATCTATTTCAATTACTGAGTCATATCTCATTGATATGAACAGAAATCTGAAAATTATTTGTTTTGGTTTCCATAAAATGAAATTAAATAGTAAAAGTAAAAAGTAAAAGTAAAAGTAAAAATGATTCTGGAAAGTAGCAAGAGGTAATACAGTATTGAAAAGAGTGTAAGCTGATCCCTGAACTTAAAATTTAAGGAAGGACAAAGCTTAGAAGAAAGGAAGAGGTAACTTTTGAAATAGATTGGAAATTTTTTGTCTTAACTCATTCCTCAAACATTATTGAATTCTTTGCTTGCACTTGTTAGATAATAAATCCCATTAAGTACCAAAAACACAGAAGTCATAGCACAGAGATAGATGTATTATCAGGGCAAAAGAAATACCTAATGTGAACAAACACATAAAAATACTATATAATATGAACCAAATCTAAAGCAGCACAGAGAATGAGTTCTCGGTTACTCCTTAACGCCCACTCAGATATTTTCTTTATAATACACTCCTTCCTTTGTGTCAATTTTTTTGAGCAACAGTCACATATTACCTCTATTTATGTTTTTATCCCTCATGCAAAGAGTTGACTCATTGGAAAAGACTCTGATGCTGGGAGGGATTGGGGGCAGGAGAAGGGGACAACAGAGGATGAGATGGCTGGATGGCATCACCGACTCGATGGATGTGAGTTTGAGTGAACTCCAGGAGTTGGTGATGGACAGGGAGGCCTGGCGTGCTGCTATTCATGGGGTCACAAAGAGTTGGACACGACTGAGCGACTGAACTGAACTGAACTGATTCATATTCCAATACTGGTCAACATAATTATGTAAATAGACTGTGAGATTCTTGATAGTAGAAATTATATTACCTTTATTTCCCTAGATCCTTACAAGTTTGGCAACATGATCAATTATTTTTTATTCTTAAAAATTCTTCATAAGAGGGCTACTTACTCTTTTTCTTTATAGGTAAAGACTTGACTGAGAGATGAGCTTAGCTTTGTGTTGATGGGATTTGGAGGATGAATCCCATCATCAAAGAAGAAAAAAAAAAGAGAAGTATGGGTAACTTATCAGTTAATGCAAAAATCCTGACGGTAGATAATCTAGAATATGGAAGTGTTTATGTTTTGTTTGGTCTGACTTGCAAACAATTTCTCTTTGAATGACATTTGGGTCACAAATTGTATAAGAGATGTAGTCTATCAGAAAGCGAGAAAAGAAACTGGTGAACCAGATACTTCAAAAGGCCCAAATGAAAAGTGTTAGATGTTGGCAGAGGGAACAATCTCCTTTATGTTAGTTACAAAGACATAAGTTGGAGAAAGACATAAGTTGGAGAATCAGGAGTGCTGAAAGTAGAAAAGTCTAAGAAGGAGTTGTCAAGTGAAAGCAAATCTTGAATTCATACCTGTGAATAGACACTACATTTCTTTTCACTCAGTAAGCAGTAATTGATCATTTTATGTCCTCCCAGTATGAATCACTGTACTGATTTTCAGAATGTTACAACAATCTTACTTCACATAAATATATCAGTTGTTAAACCTAATCAGGTAATCAGCTACTACAGAATATTTGGTATATGATATTACAAACAAGTTTATGCAAGGACATTCATCACCATATTGAGATATAATCTAGACAGAAAATGTAAGTTTTTTAAGACATAATTTTAAGGAAAAAAAAAAAAAGCAGGAAAAACTATGAGTAGCTAATCCAAAAGCAGCTTATAGAGAAAGAATCTGTTGTCTTCACATGTTTACAAAGTATTGTTAAAGGAAGGAAAATTATAGCTTAAGAGGATCATAAGGCCAAAATTTGGTCTGTAACTCAAATCAGGTAAGAGTTTTCTCATAATTATTATCAAGATATCTAATAATGGGCTACTATATAAAGAAGTAAGCTTAATTACTAAAATTGTTCAGATTAAACTTGGATGTTGAAGGGATTTCTGCATTCAATTATCATAGAATCAGGCAGTAGCTTAATTCATTTCTAAAGCCAAGTTCTTAATTTCTAGAATTGACTTCTGTAAAAAATAACCCCTACAGTGGGAAACAACTCATATTTAAGGCATTTAGATTCTTCCTAGTGGAACAAAAAAAAAAAAAGAGAGAGAGAGAGAGCAGACTTACAGTTAAAAGGTATGATGATAAATATATAAAAAATTGAGGGGTATGTGTTGTTTAATTGTCTGAGACTAATATTCATGTGTATGTTTGTGTGCTCAGTTGTGGCTGACTCTTTGTGACCCCGTGAACTCTAGGCCATCAGGCTCATCTGTCCATGGGACTTCCCAGGCAAGAATACAGGAGTGGGTTGCCATGCCCTCCTCCAGTGAATCTTTCCAACCCAGGGATTGAATCCACGTCTCCTGAGGCTCCTGCATTGGCAGGCAGATTCTTTACCACTGAGCCACCGGGGAAGGCCACTAATATCCATACATGCATAATAAACACCTATTTATTTACATAATGTTTTCAATTTTTAAATTAATACATGTAAGGATGGTCCAATTGTTTTTCAAACAGGACTATGTTTTGATGAAAAATTTTTGTTTCTTCTATGAGAATGCAAGAATTAAGTAGCAAAATGATCACAATAGAACAATTAATGATAAAGTTGCCATCCAAAAGTTTAATTTTCTCATTTTTTGAATCTTTATAGGAAATTCTACTTTTCTGTTGGAAATTTTTCTGAAATAACTTTGCTTCCTTTCTGCACTAAGCATCTTTTATGTGTCACACTATATTAACCCAATTTAGTGATATTTTTTCTAACCTATTCCCTTTTAATTAATTACACTGCTTCTAAGTCCACTGGGAAGTTTGATATCATTTACTAATGTTCAAACTCAAGCTGAATTTAGGCAAGAACCTACATCTTCTTCAAAGAATATTGTGCACAATCAAATCAAATGCTAGAACTCAACCACAATAAATGAACTTTTCATATTCGCTCCCCAAAATAAAAAAGTAAATCTAACTAGCCCTGCATCATGGATTTTGAAGAATTTAAGATTTGGTGACTTAAGTTCTACTTTACTTTAAATATAAACAAAACTCAACAAAAGGAATCTTAAAAATTTATGACTGGCTCTTTCCTCTGTCTAGGTTCTCTAATGGACTCAAAATCTTTGAACAATTTACTAAGTTCCACTGAAAAATCTGTAACATTGTGAGTCTCATTTTAAAAGGATCCAGAGTTAAGAGTAGAACAGTCAATGAAATAAAAGCAGACAGCATATAAACTCTATACTTATCATAGCAGACTAGCTACAGTGGCAATATACCATCAGTTCAGTTCAGTTCAGTCGCTCAGTCGTGTCCAACTCTTTGCGACCCCATGAATTGCAGCACGCCAGGCCTCCCTGTCCATCACCAACTCCCAGAGCTCACTCAAACTCACGTCCATTGAATTGGTGATGCCATCCAGCCATCTCATCCTGGGTTGTCCCCTTCTCCTCCTGCCCCCAATCCCTCCCAGCATCAGAGTCTTTTCCAATGAGTCAACTCTTCACATGAGGTGGCTGAAGTACTGGAGTTTCAGCTTTAGCATCATTCCTTCCAAAGAACACCCAGGACTGATCTCCTTTAGGATGAACTGGTTGGATCTCCTTGCAGTCCAAGGCACTCTCAAGAGTCTTCTCCAACACCACAGTTCAAAAGCATCAATTCTTTGGCACTCAGCTTTCTTCACAGTCCAACACTCACATCCATACATGACCACTGGAAAAACCGTAGCCTTGACTAGATGGACCTTTGTTGGCAAAGTAATATCTCTGCTTTTGAATATGCTATCTAGGTTGTTCATAACTTTTCTTCCAAGGAGTAAGCATCTTTTAATTTCATGGCTGCAATCACCATCTGCAGTGATTTTGGAGCCCCCCAAAATAAAGTCTGACACTGTTTCCACTGTTTCCCCATCTATCTCCCATGAGATAAAATACTTGACAAGTAGTAACATGCAAACATATACTGTCATTTCACTGCATATTGCATCCTTTACTTTTTGTGAATGACTTTGGTACTTTCAGGCGTCACTTGTGGCTCAGCTGATAAAGAATCCCCCTGCAATGCGGAAGACCTGGGTTGGATTCCTGGGTTAGGAAGATCCCCTGGAGAAGCAAAAGGCCACCCACTCCAGTATTCTGGCCTGGAGAATTCCATGAACTGTATAGTCCATGGGGTCACAAAGAGTTGGACACAACTGAGCAACCTTCACTTGGTACTTCCAAAAAGTCTGTTTCCCAAGAGAGTAAGAGAATAAACCATTATCTCCTACTATCTTTGAACAATAATACATAAGACTGTTAGTAATTTTTTTCACTGTTCACAGACATTTTTAATCATCCCTAGCTTAAGTAGCCTCATTTACTTTATTCTAACTGTAATGAATTAGAAAAATATATTCATTTTGTTAGTTTTCAGAAATATAACTCTTCCAAATCATCAGCTTATACAATAAATCATGATTTAGGATGGCATTTTTCTATTAGGTGGCTGCTCCCTTATCTTTGTCATTTTGTGGCACTCTTTCTCCACAGCAATCACCCTCATTTTCCAGCCCCAGGTTTTAAAGTTTGCCAGGATTGACCAAAAAAAAACAAAAAAACAAAAACATTAAGATGATCTAAGAAGCTGTACTAGCCACTAAGGGAAGTCCTGGGCAAAATTGATATGGCTCAAATCCTTTTTAATCCTTCTTTTCCACTGCCTCTCCACTCTTTCCAAACCAGAATCTTCTTGGACCTTCTCATACTATTTCCATGGCAGACTTTTATCACCTACAAACAAATGTACCTTTGGATTCCATTTTCTGAAGGCTCTGTTTTCCAAGTTTCCCAACTTCAAACCAATATTTTAATGCCCTTTTCAACTGAGAGTAGGAAATCACCTTTATGAGCTTTCCCACATTCACTTTTTTAAAGGGAGATTTTCTAAAGACTATGCTTCAGTTCATAAGGCAAATCTTCTTGCATGAGTAGATACTAAGAGGAGAGGTGCCAGGTGAATGAAAAGGCTAATGTACTTATTATGATGTGTGTATACAATACTACATCATTACTTAACAATGATATCAAAATTTAGCATTTTGGACTACACACAATCAGTCAGGCCTACTGTACTGGGCCCTTTATATGCATTATTTCCTTCCATTCACACAGTCATCCATGTGAGAGTATATGTGTGAATGTTCTTATCTCTATGCCATATACATATAATGACAAAGAAAAGGCAAATACTTTTCCCAGGGTTCCTCTGGCTTAGGAGTGTTCCATGAGAGTCCCAAGGTAGAATACTAGTAGACAGTTATCCTCTTCTCCCCAGTATGAAGGCCAACCCAGTGCGTTATCAGTGAAGCTTTGATAGGTGTTTGCAGATAGTCTTACACAGTAGTGGTGACTGCATTAATTTTAGCTGACTCGTTTCATATATTTGGGGATCTTTTGCTACCTTTAAAATATGGTGTAAAATTTCTACTATTTAAAAGTGTCCTTAAAGAGAAAGAATGGGGAAATATCTTTTCTAAAGGATACTGGAAAGAATGGAATCATTTAGCAGTATAGTCCTTTAAAATGTTGTGATGAACTCCAAAGGGTCCTAAAAGATCTGGGGCAAATTTGTATTTTGCTGGAGAGTATATAAAGCTCATCTCAATCTAAAATTCAGAAAGAATCCAGAAAAGAGCCTGTAGAGCTACTTAAAACTTCTCCAAGTTTTTAATTCCTAATTTAAGAAGCAGTATAATTCAGTGACCCAAAAGCTGACTGCCTGTATTCAAATCTAAGGTCAACCACTCAGTAAGCCTGATTGGAGCAAGATACCAACACTCTATAGAGAAGGAAATGGCTACCCACTCCATTATTCTTGCTTGGAGAATCCCATGGACAGAGGAGCCTGGCAGGCTACAGTCCACAGGGTCGCAAAGAGTCAGACACGACTAAAGCAACTTAGCAAACATCCACCAACACTCTGTCAGCATCGTTTCTTCCTCTACAAAATGTGGATAATCATGATATCTATTTTATAGGGATATTGTTATAAGTTAAAATACATAAAATTCTTAAAATAGGATCAACACCTCACACATAATAAGAATCATTAAATGTTAGATATGATCTTTATAGGGCTTCCCTGGTGACTTAGATAGTAAAGAATCTCTGTAGTGTGGGAGACCCTGGTTTGATCCCTGGGTCAGAAAATACCCTAGAGAAGGGAATGGCAATACCCTCCAGTATCCTTACCCAGAGAATTCCATGGGCAGAGGAGCACAGTCCACTGGGACAAACAGCTGGACATGACTGAGTGACTAACACAACTTAATGACCTTTATAGAAGCTTCAAGGCCTATGAAGAGCTTCCAGAAAAGGCAGCTTCAATTTTTTTTTTAATGTGGCAGATATTTAGATGTACCAAGTTCACAATATCTACTTAAGCTATGACTTAAACAAATGACTTCAATAAGTATTCTATTTTTTGCTTAAGGACATCAATTTTTTTAAAGAAAATGACTTCTTAAAAGTTTTTTTAAGCATGCCTTATTTTTGACTGACTCAATCCAGAGAGAAAGCTGTATGTTCTAAGTTCTTATCATAATAACCTCCTTGTAAATTTCAACTAAATAAAAATTTGTTGATATAAACAAATGAAAAACAAAAGTAAAAATTATACTCTTGTAATAAATTTTAAATAGATAAGTGTATATTATTCTGCTTTATTGACTGCATATTAACCAATTATGTTATTACAATATTACTTAACTCACAAATGCCATAATTTATATTAAAAATTTATTTACTCTCAAGTTTTATTCTATTATTTGAAAATAAGACAAGATAATTGCCCATTTTTATAAACAGATATCAGAATATTTTCCAGGAATAATGTTCTAAAAACTGGAATGCCTTAATTTTTTAAAATTTCTAAATTATCTTCTGAATGGTTTGAATTTTGCTAGGCTAGGGACTGTCCTCTTTCCTATACCCTGACAACACAGAAAGTCTTTTTAAATTCTGGCAATCTTATTCTACCAAAGATTGTAGCAAAGTGCTGCCCCCATTTGGATATATATGACTGAACATGTTTTTCATATTCCCAGTTGTTATATATCAATAGTATATCCATATTTTCCTCATTTCTCTATCAGGGCATCTATTTTCCATATTAATTGTGGACAGTTTTTAATTGGTTAGGGATATTAGCCACTGGTCAAATGTTTCAGTTCATTTTTCCAATCAATTCTTTTTATTTTATTGTTATCAATGGTATTCATAGTAAAATGAGGTAAAGTAGTCACACCTACTGAAATCAGGAATATGAAAAATCATTATAATGTTACTTAATACAGCCATTACATCTAAAACACTCCTAAAGAATGCAATATGACATGAAAATCATTCACATTAATAATATGTGAAATGAATAATCAAAAAATAAAATTAAATATATATTATGACCTCAAAGCTGAAAAACAGAAAGTAGATTTAAGATGGTAAGGATATATACAAAAATATTGCCTCCTATTATCTCTTGGTGAAGGAGTCATGAATGATTTTTGTCATTCTCTTTATTCTCCTCTCTGGAACAAACATGTGGTTTTAAAAAAAATTTTATAAACCTATTAGTAAAGCCAATCTTTATCAGTGACCAATCAAGCCAAACATCCAATATAAGAAAAATTGATGCCACTTCAGGATGTACCTCGCTGTAAATGTAATACAGCTCTACATCTATACAAGATAAACACTTCATCCTAAAAAAACATACTCATCCAAAATGACAACATGATCACTGTGATGTTAATTAAATTTTATTATGACAATAACAATGGCAAGACTGCAGAGTAAGATTTGATTTAATGTGGAGCGAAAGTTTTATTGCAAGATTTGCTTATAGACAGAGCTAATTACTATAATCGCACTTACATGTTTTTGTCATTAAAAAATAGTACTTTTAAAAGATAGTGCATTAAAAGTGGAATAAATTTACATGTCTCTACAATTTGGTCACATTATGACATTGCCATAAGTGAAGCATTTAATGAGGAAACTCATGAAAAAGAAAGTAGTTACACTGATTCATTGATTCTAATTCAAAACTTGTCAAGGTTTACAGGACCAAAATAGATTAAACGTTAAGATATTAGTATATAAATATAAACCTTTCCTGAAAGCATCTTCTATTTCAAGCTACATCTGAGATTATTCATCTTTATATTTCAAATTTTCTATATGAAGACTGGTATTATTTATGAATCTTAACTATGAAAAGATATGAGATGAGTATTCAATTGCTTAATTATAACTGTCCTGCAGTTGAGCTCATATAGACATGGGAGTATTAAGAGGTTACACTACATATTTTAATACTTGTTTATGATGGAATATGATCTTATACAATTTTGTCAGTGGGAATTTTGTCAATGTACTCACCTCCAATCTAAGGGCTGCTAAGTCATGTCTTTTCTGATTTACAATAGAAAAATATAAAAAGCTATGTAATTGTTATTTCTTCATTTACTAATTTAATAGATATTTACTGGGAAATGATAACACTTTAGTCATTATGCCAGAAGCAACAACTACAACCCTAAACAGAGCTGGTGCCTGCCAGAGGAACTTGCAAGACAGTGAGGCAGGCACAGAAACTTAAGTTAACACAGCATAACTTTGCAGAAAATGTGGTGTACATTTTGATAAAAGGAGTTCAAGGTGCTTTAAAAGCCTACAGTCTAGCAGGCAAGAAGCACTTTCAGATAAGTAAATGGCTCTAAGGACTGCGACCAGGCAGGGTTAAAGGTCCATGGGAAGACCATGAAAAAGTCATTTATGGCTGAGGTTATGTGCTGTCAGAAAGAGGGCAAAACCCTTTTAGTCTGTGCGTGAGTTTCATCTTTCTCCTAAGAGCAATATGAAACTGTAAAGGTTTTAAGTGGGGAGGAGACATGATTACATTTCAAATCACTCTGGTGCTCAGAGCATGTGGATGAGAATTGGCCAGGAGACTAAGGCAGGTTCATGGTGTTCTAGACTGGGTGGTGGGAAAGTACTCAGATAAGAGGCTGAACTTGAGAGACATTTAGAAAGAAATATCAGTGGAATTTGGTGATTGACTGAATGTGAGAATAAAATCCAAAGAAAATTCAAGAATAACAGACTGCAGATTTGGGGCCCCAAATCTTTAAATTATAGATACTTCAAATTGGTGGTCACTAAAGATAACCTAATTCCTTAAAAGTATTCTCTTGACTAAATTTTTTATGTCTTTTTAGTGAGTAAGGACAAACAGTTTAAATCACTGAACAGATTTTTCTTATTAAGTATTTCAGTATATGTTTCATCCAGTAATAGGTTATATAACAGGAAAGGTACCTTAAATTAAGGCATGATGTATTGTTCCCTTTCCTTAGATATGTTAATTTTAAAAATAAAATTTAATTTTTAAAGGCTATACCTAAGTTCAAATTATGTTATTAAAAAAATAGTGGACTGCATTGCTGGAGCTCAAGCTAAACAGCAAAAACACTGATAAATAAAAATGAAATTTTACAAACCAATTTTTACCTGATTGTGTCAAAATATTTTTACCTTACATTTTATTTGAACAATAATTATTAATCCACTCTTTAATCTTCAAGCTTTCACAAAAAAAATACAACTTTTAAAAGATAAACTTGCTATTAACCAACTTATGTGTAGAGGTAACATTTTTTTCTTAGAATTATTAGCAGAATCTTTGCAAAATGAATTAACACTTGGATATGCCAGGTGGCATTAGCGGGAAAGAACCCACCTGACAATGCATGAGATATAAGAAACACAGGTTCAATCCCTGGAAAAGGATCCTCTAGAAAGGAAATGGCACCCCATTCCTGTTCCTGCCTGGAGAATCCCACGGAGAGGGGAGCCTGGAAGGCCACAGTCCATAGAGTCGCAAAGAGTTGGACTTGACTGAAGTGATTTAGCACTATGCACATACACACTACAACCTAAAAGTTCAAAAAATTGACTGAATTTTAAGTCACTGAGTAACTAGAGAAAATTATGTTTTCGATTCTAGAGATCAGTTCAGTTCAGTTCATTTCAGTTGCTCAGTTGTGTCCAACTCTTTGCAACCCCATGAACTACAGCATGACAGGCCTCACTGTCCATCACCAACTCACGGAACCTTCCCAAACTCATATCCATTGAGTCAGTGATACCATCCAACCATCTCATCCTCTGTTGTCCGCTTCTCCTCCTGCCCTTAATCCTTCCCAATATCAGGGTCTTTTCAAATGAGTCAGCTCTTTGCATCAGGTGGCAAAGTACTGGACTATCAGTTTCAACATCAGTCCTTCCAATGAACACCCAGATCTGATCTCCTTCAGGATGGACTGGTTGGATCTCCTTGCAGTCCAAGGGACTCTCAAGAGTCTTCTCCAACACTGCAGTTCAAAAGCATCAATAGTTTGGCACTCAATTTCTTTATAGTCCAACCCTCATATGCATATATGACTACTGGAAAAACCCTGGCCTTGACTAGATGGACCTTTTTTGGCAAAGTAATGTCTGCTTTTGAATATGCTGTCTAGGTTGGTCATAACTTTCTGTCCAAGGAGTAAGCATCTTTTAATTTCATGGCTGCAATCACCATCTACAGTGATTTTGGAGCCCAGAAAAATAAAGTCAGCCACTATTTCCACTGTTTCCCCATTTATTTGCCATGAAGTGATGGGACCAGATGCCATGATCTTTGTTTTCTGAATGTTGAGCTTTAAGCCAACTTTTGCACTCCCCTCTTTCATTTTCATCAGAGGTACTTTAGTTCTTCTTCACTTTCTGCCATAAGGGTGGTGTCATCTGCGTATCTGAGATTATTGATATTTCTCCTGGCAATCTTGATTCCAGCTTGTGCTTCTTCCAGCCCAGCATTTCTCGTGACATACTCTGCATATAAGTTAAATAAGCAGGGTGACAATATACAGCCTTGACTTACTCCTTTTCCTATTTGGAACCAGTCTGTTGTTCCATGTCCAGTTCTAACTCTTGCTTCCTGAACTGCATACAGGTTTCTCAAAAGGCAGGTCAGGTGGCCTGGTATTCTCATCTGTTTCAGAATTTTCCACAGTTTATTGTGATCCAAACAGTCAAAGACTCTGGCATAGTCAATAAAGCAGAAATAGATGTTTTTATGGAACTCTCTTGCTTTTTTGATGATCCAGCAGATGTTGGCAATTTGATCTCTGGTTCCTCTGCCTTTTCTGAAACCAGCTTGAACATCTGGAAGTTCACAGTCCACATATTACTGAAGCCTGTCTGAGAATTTTGAGCATTACTTTACTAGCGTGTGAGATGAGTGCAATTGTGCAGTAGTTTGAGCATTCTTTGGCATTGCCTTTCTTTAGGATTGGAATGAAAACTGACCTTTTCCAGTCCTGTGGCCACTGCTGAGTTTTCCAAATTTGCTGACATATTGAGTGCAGCACTTTCACAGCATCATCTTTAAGAATATGAAATAGCTCAACTGGGATTCCATCATCTCCACTAGCTTTGTTTATCGTGATGCTTCCTAAGGCCCACTTGACTTCACATTCCAGGATGTCTGGCTCTAGGTGAGTGATCACACCATCATGATTAACTGGGTCATGAAGATCTTTTTTGTACAGTTCTGTGTATTCTCGCCACCTCTTCTTAGTATCTTCTGCTTCTGTCATGTTCATACCATTTCTGTCCTTTATTGAGCCCATCTTTGCATGAAATGTTCCCTTGGTCTGTCTAATTTTCTTGTAGAGATCTCTAGTCTTTCCCATTCTATTGTTTTCCTCTTTTTTTTTTTTTTTTTTTGCACTGATCACTGAGGAAGGCTTTATCTCTCCTTGCTATTCTTTGGAACTCTGCATTCAAATGGGTATATCTTTCCTTTTCTCCTTTGCTTTTCACTTCTATTCTTTTCACAGCTGCTTGTAAGGCCTCCTTAGACAGCCATTTTGCTTTTTCGCATTTCTTTTTCTTGCGGATGGTCTTGATCCCTGTCTCCTGTACAATGTCACAGACCTTTGTCCATAGTTCATCAGGCACTCTACTTATCAGATCTAGTCCCTTAAATCTCTTTCTCACTTCCACTGTATGGTCATAAGGGATTTGATTTAGGTCATACCTGAATGGTTTAATGGTTTTCCCCACTTTCATCAATTTAAGTCTGAATTCGGCAATAAGGAGTTCATGATCTGAGCCACAGTCAGCTCAGCTCCCGGACTTGTTTTTGCTGACTGTATAGAGCTTCTCCATCTTTGGCTGCCAAGAATTTAATCAATCTGATTTTGGTGTCGAATGTCCATGTGTAGGGTCTTTTCTTGTGTTGTTGGAAGAGGATGTTTGCTCTGACCAGTGCTTTCTCTTGGCAAAACTCTACTAGCCTTTGCCCTGCTTCATTCCCTATTCCAAGGCCAAATTTGCCTGCTACTCCAGGTATTTCTTGACTTCCTACTTTTGCATTCCAGTCCCCTATAATGAAAATAATATCTTTTGGGGGTGTTAGTTCTAAAAGGTCTTGTAGGTCTTCATACAACCATTCAGCTTCTTCAGCATTATTGAAACTAGTTATAAGAGCGTCCATCTGTTAAGCATTTATCTTAAAAATTAATCATGAATATCATTCTTTACCCATTGTCTTTGGACTCATTTTTGCTCTCAGTAGACAGAGCACCTCAGGATTAGACATGGATCCCAGTCACAACTCTATCATTATTAGCTGTGCAATCTTAGACAAGACTAACCAGTAATTTAGTCATAAAGTTCTTTATTTATAAAATATCAAGTTTTCCTCAGAGAGTCATTGTGAGGATCAATCAAGACAGTATATGTGAATCAGCTGTAAATATACCAGCTCTTTTTTTGGATTTCCTTCTCATTGAGTTCACCACAGAACAGAAAGTACAGTTCCCTAGGTTAATACAGTAGTTTC
Organism: Capra hircus; assembly: GCF_001704415.2. Lineage (NCBI taxonomy): Eukaryota > Metazoa > Chordata > Mammalia > Artiodactyla > Bovidae > Capra > Capra hircus. The sequence continues at coordinate 35,493,577 of NC_030809.1, read as the reverse complement.
TCATTAGTTATCTATTTTATAGACAGTATCAAATGTATATATGTCAATCCCAATCTCCCAATTCATCCCATCACTCCCAGGACTTTCTCCTTTGGTATCCATATATTCATTCTCTACATCTGTGTCTCTATTTTTTCTTGCAAATAAGATCGTTTATACCATTTTTTCCAGATTCCACACATAACCATTAATATATATATTTTTTCCTGACTTACGTCACTCTGTATGACAGTCTATAAATCCACCACATCTCCTCAAGTGACCCAGTTTTGTTCCTTTCACAGCTGAATCCTGTTTCACTGTATATATGTACCACATCTGCTTTATCTACTCCTCTGTTGATGGATGCTTAGGTTGCTTCCATGTCCTGGCCATTATAAATAGTGCTGCAATGAGGGGTGCATGTATGTTTTTGAATTATAGTTTTCCCTGGGTATATGCCCAGGAGTAGGATTGTTCAGTTTTATGGAAGCTCTATTTTCAGTTTTTTAAGGAACCTCCATCCTGTTTAGTTTTAAAAGAACTACCATTGTGGCCATGTTAATTTACATTCCCATCAACAGTGAGGAGGGCTCCCTTTTCTCCACACCCACTTCAGCATTTATTGCTCACGGATTTTTTTGGTGGTGATCATTCTAACTGGTCCCATGACTTCATGGCAAATAGATGGGGAAACAGTGGAAACAGTGACAGATTATTCTGGGGCTCCAAAATCACTGCAGATGGTGACTGCAGCCGTGAAATTAAAAGACGCTTGCTCTTTGGAAGAAAAGTTACGACCAACCTAGAGAGCATATTCAAAAGCAGGGACATTACTTTGCCAACAAATGTCCATCTAGTCAAGGCTATGGTTTTTCCAGCAGTCACGTATGGATGTGAGAGTTGGACTATAAAGAAAGCTGAGCACCAAAGAATTAATGCTTTTGAACTGTGGTGTTGGAGAAGACTCTTGAGAGCCCCTTGGACTGCAAGGAGATCCAACCAGTCCATCCTAAAGGACATCAGTCCTGGATATTCATTGGAATGACTGATGTTGAAGCTGAAACTCCAATACTTTGGCCACCTGATGCGAAGAGCTGACTCATTTGAAAAGACCCCGATGCTGGGAAAGATTGAGGGCAGGAAGAAAAGGGGACGATAGAGGATGAGATGGCTGGATGGCATCACTAACTCAATGGACATGAGTTTGAGTAAACTCCTGGGAGTTGGTGATGGACAGGGAGGCTTGGTGTGCTATAGTCCATGGGGTTGTAAAGAGTCAGGCAAGCCTGAGCAACTGAACTAAACTGATTCTACCTAGTGTGAGGTGATACCTCATTGTAGTTTTGATCTGTGTCACTCTAAGAATTAGTTGAGCATCTTTTCATGTGTTTGCTGGCCATCTGTATGTCTTCTTTGCAGAAATGTCTAATTATGTCTTCCACCTATTTTTTCAATTAGGTTGTTTTTTTTATATTGAGTTGCCTTTCACAATTTTCTTTTATTTTCCTGAGTTCTAATTTCATAGCTTTGTGGTCAAAAAAGATGCTTGATATGATGTCAATTTTCTTAAATTTACTGAGGCTTTACTGTGACCCAAGATGTGATTTATCCTGGAGAATGGTTTCTGTGCACTTGAGAAGAAAGTGTATTCTGCTGTTTTCAGATGGAATGTCCTATACTATCAATTGAGTCTACATGGTCTAATGTATAATTTAAGGCTTGTATTTCCTTATTAATTTTCTGTCTGGAATGAACTATTCATAATAGAAGTGTTAAAGTCCCTCACTATTATTGTGTTACTGTGATTTCCCCTTTTATGGCTATTAGCATTTATGTCTCAGATGGTTCTCAATTATTTTCATTTTTTTATCTTTACTCTGCTCCATGGCAGTTATTCCAGTCATTCCAGTTTCCAGTTCACTTATCTGTTCTTCTACTGCAGCTTTCCTGCTATTGATTCCTTCCAGTGTATTTTTCATTTCAGTTATTGCATTGTTCATCATTGATAGTTTGTTCTTCAGTTCCTCTAGGTCTTTGTTAAACATTTCTTATTTTTCAGTCCATGCCTCCATTCTGTTTCCAAAATCTTGGATCATCTTTACTAGCACAACTCTGAACTCTGTTTCAGGTAGATTGCCTATTTCCTCCTCATTTATTTGGTCTTTTGTGTTTTTACCTTGCTTCTTTATCTGCAACATATTTCTCTATTATCTCATTTTGTCTGACTTACTAAGGTTATGGTCTCCTTTCTGCAAGCTGCAGGTCATAGTTCCTCTTGATTCTGTTGTCTGCCCCCTGGTGAGTGAGGTTGGTCCAGGGGCTTAAATAGGCTTCCTTGTGGGAGATACACCTGCCTGTGCTCTCGTAGGTGGAGCTGATGCGCAGGGTCACATGAGGTGTCTGGCACTGGAGCCTTCAGGCAGTTGTGTAGAGCTGGGTCTTGGTTTTAAGGTGGATACCTCCAGAAGAACAGCCTCAGATTAATATTCCTTGGCCCAAGTTATTATCTGCTGGTCCAGCATCCTGGACTCAGTACTCCAACCCCAGAGGCCCTACCCTGACTCCTGGCTGGGGAATGAAGAGCTCACAAGTCACACAGCATGGCCAGAGAAAAAGAAAAAAAGTGGGGTTGGGGGCAGGGGAACAGACAAAATATAAGACAAGTAGTAAAACAAAAAGAGACAAATAGCAACAATACACCTAAAAAAAAATGTAAGAAATAAGACAGACAAACTAAATCCACGACAAATGATAAAAATAAGGCCAAACAGAAACAATCAAGCAGAAAGAAAAGTTAAAAAAAAAAAAAAAGTCAAAAATAAAAACAATCAGTAAGGACTAAACTAACAAAAATAAAGAATAAAAAATAAAACAAAAACAGAAAGCAAGCAAAAAAGAAAAAATAGTTTAAGTATGATATGTTACTTACAGTATGTCAGGTAAATAACAGTAGAAGAAAATTGGAAGTGAAGGGAGATAGAAAGTATGCATTTGAAGATGGTGTGTGCAGTTTTATATAGGACAGTCTGGAAAGGCCTCAGTAGGAAGAATAATATTTAACTAAAGATCTGAAGGAGGTGAGGATATGTTCTCAAAATTAATTGCACAAATTTATTTCCCTCTATAGGCTAAGATCTTCAGGGTTAAGGACTGTACTTAATCATTTTAGTATGCCAGCATCTAGAACAGGAATTCCTATGTAGAAAGAACTTAGCAAGCATCCACAGAAAGAAAAATCTCAGGTATCATAAAGATCAGTTGTCTTTCAACTACACTTGGTTCTTTATTTCAGAATATTATTGAGGTTGAATATAATGCTGACTTAAATCGGCAGCATACCTAAAACTTCCTACACTCTCATTGTTAAACTATTGAATTTAACAGGGGTGTGATTTTCCAAATGTTACATCATAGAGGTATGATATTTCCAATTCAGAGGTCAGATGAAGAAATCTAAATCCTAAGAAAGTTGTGGGACAAGTCATAGGCCACTCACAGTATGAACTGATGAATCCTCTAAATCTATATCTTCACAACACAAAAAGGATGAAGCCCTAAGTGAATACGCTTGATCAGTTTCTATCTATCCTACTTCTGATCTTGTTCCAGGTCTTAAGCTTATTTAAGTATCCCACAGTATGATTAACATATCACTGATAGGAGTCTGAGCAGTTTCACATAGAGCTAGATAACTTATACCTGCGGCGACAGACTAAGTTTAAGTTGTTTTTGCCATCAAACACCTGTCAGCATAATACTTCATGTCTTAGTAAATCACTGTAAAAAAAAGAACTCCCTGAGAGTCAAAAGGAACCTATACAAAAGCAGGTTTCACTTTGGACTTAAAATAGAACAGCAGACACCGAACTAGCATGACTGACTCAGTCTGGGAGGATGAAATGGCCAATTTCTTGGTGCAAAATGAGAATAGCATATATGGCTGAGGCCATATTAGGGACAAAATTACTACTACTTATGTGCTGTTACAAATTTCAGATAAAAGACAATTACATGTATTATACTTATCTAGTTTTCATTATAAGGACTAAATGATTTAAGATTACAGGAAAGCTAAACTGAATAAAGAGTACAGGACAGATACATTAATGAAAAATTTACTTTTTGTTGCTCACTGTTAAAAACCTTTCAGAGACTCATCATAGACTAAGAACTAACTCTGGTTTGTCATTTTGGATAATGTACTTCTGAGTGCATTGATTATTGGTTCTAAAGATACCAATACTAGCATTATGAGTCCTTCGGTGATTCTCCATTACCACCAAGAAAAAGTCCAAACTCCTTAGAATGAGACATAAAGGTCTTTGTGGTCTGGGTCTTCTCTCCCTCTCCACACATTCCAGACCCTCCCATTCACAGTTCTGTGCAGTTTCCCAAACATGCCATGCTTTCAACACCTACTCTACTTTCTTTACAATGTATTCCTTTTTTTTTGCACAACTTGCTCTCCTTTACCTCCTACCTGTGCAAATTCCTCTAAAATAGTCATCTTCATTTGGAAGCCTTCCTGAATCCCAAGGAACATGCCTCCTGAATTATTAATAGCACTTCTTCCCCTTCTAAATTCTATTACTGCTGAGCTTATCACATTGCATTAAGAAAAAGCACTGGACTAAAACTTCCGAGGAAAGTGTCTTATTCATGTTTTTTTAAAAAAAAACAAAAATACTGAGTATGTGAATATCAAACAAAAATAACAGAAACTACCAAGTATTGAATGTTTAATAATTGTAAAGTATTCTTCTATGGTCAGGAAACTGAGGGCACAGTTGAATTTATATAACTTGTCAAAAATTACAAACCTAAGTGACAAAGACAGGATTTGAACCCAAGCACTCTGATTTCAAAGTTCATGCTCTTCACAACTAAACTATAGATACTTCTTGAATATATGTGCATATGTTTTTCAGTAAATTAATAAATAGGCATATTTCTCAATACATACTACATATATTTACTCATGCGTATACATAAAATACTACTGACTTTTAATAATAAACTCTAAACAGCAAAACTAAGTTACATCAGTGAATTAGAAGTTTTTATAAATGGCCATCTGATATCCTAGAATTTGTCTTCTTTTCCATCAATATATTATAGATTTTATGTATTAAGCTGTGTGTTAAGATATATTTATCATCATGATGAATGACAATTATATCACTACCATAAAACTTGGCAAAATTTAAAATTTATGCATAAGGTCTACAATATAAGGTTTGCAAAATAATTTGCTTATGACAATTATCTGAATGTGTTTTATTTAGAAGAACAAAAATATATGCTTATACATATATTAACCTAATTTTTTCAATAATAGTATATTACATTCTGAAAAGTTTTCTTTAATTCAATATTTTCTCATGATTTCAAATTTTATGCACAATAGAATCACTTTTGACGAAAAATGTGTCAGTATCATGTGCCTCTCCTAAAGCAGAAGTTTCAAGACCCAGCAGAACTTCAACATGTGCACTTTTCCTTCTGGCATAACAACTGACAAAGCTCTAGACAGTGACTGCTCTATCTGCCTAGGTCACAGGTAAGGACAATGATAACATGAAGCAGAGTACCCGGTTATTTCTCACTGTACTTTTAATATGAGAAATAAATCTGATGTTTCAAAGTCCTCAAGATTTGTTGGTTATTTCTTACCATGGTATAATTTAGCCTATCCTAATGAAATTTTACATTTAGGTATAATTGTGTATTTAAATAAGTATGTCTATTTCAGAAATAGATTGTGTTAGCATAAGAACTGGCAGCTCTCTACTTCAGTACAATGCAAAAATATATCCAAGGTAAAACAGTGATGACTAGTCTGGAAAGTATGATGACCAAAGAGTTTTGCTTATCACACACTCATGTGGAGAATTCATTATGTATTTTTGCTATTAAATTTGTGGAACAAGTTGCTGGATCCACTGCGCTGACACCATGAGGCACATTCATCAGTCTCCAACATGATGATAAATCACTGAATGATACAACAAAAATGTTGATCATTATGGCTCAGTAACAAATGTACAGCTAAGTCTGTGCTCTCACAAGACATCATGCCAGGACACAAATTCCATAGTGGAATGATTATTCAGACTCAGCATCAGAGCACTCTGAAGTCTAAATTCATGTGTTCTAGTTATTGACATAAACATTGAAATAAATCCTGTATTCATCTACACAAAACAACAAATATGAAATAGTTTGTTAGATACTAAAGAAACCTCCTAGACTAGCGAATTATAAAATCTGAAAGAAATGACTGTGTTCTATTTGATTTTCTGGATTTTCAACCATTAAATGCTGTACTGCGCTATGCTTAGTCACTCAATCATGACTGACACTTTGTGACCCCATGGACTGTAGCCTGCCAGGCTCCTCTGTCCCTGGGGTATCTCCAGCAAGAATACTGGAGTGGGTTGCCATGTCCTCCTCCAGGGGATCTGCCCAACCCAGGGTTTCAAACCCAGGTCTCCCACATTGCAGGCAGAGTCTTTACCGTCTGAGCCAACAGGGAAGCCTCAACTATTGAATGAAGTGCAGTGAAAGTCACTAAGTCATGTCTGATTCTTTGCGACTCTTGAATAGGTTTGTATAATTATTATAAAAGAAGCAAGACATTTTACACAGCCATATAATACAATTACTAAAAGATTACATTACAAATTATTTTAATTAAGAAATATAAGAATCACTGCAACTGTGAAAACTGTAATATATTTATTGATTCATTGGTTAAAGTGGGGGTCAGGGTTAGAAAGTCAAGGATAATAATAAATACACTCTATTGCACAATATACATGAAATTTCATAGTGTTTGAGAAATATTGCAAATGGGGGAAAAAGTTTTATTTTTTTAAGAAACTATCATTGAGAAGGTAAACTTAAATTAAGAAAATATGGAATCCACATATGGATTTCTTCTCAGAAAACTCTATTTTTATTTTCTCATTTGTTTTATGCTGGAAAATCCTGAAATGCATTTAATGTTTGTTTTAAATTATGTAAAGATCTATCTACAACACAAATTGCATGTGTGGTCTCATAAATAATATCATCCTCTCATTTTTTTTTTCACCTAAGTCTAAGAATCTGTGTGATCATGTGTGTTAGTCACTCAGTCGTGTCTGACTCTTTGAAACCTCATGGACTGTAGCCTGCCCGGCTTCTCTGTCCATGGAATTCTCTAGGCAAGAATACTAGAGTAGGCAGCCATTCCTTCTCCAGCAGATATTCCCAACCCAGGAATCGAAACTGGATCTCCTACATTGCAGGCAGATTGTTTACCATCTCAGCCATCTGGGAAGCCCCAAGTCTAAGAGTAATGTAAGGTAAGAATTCTGCCTTTTTTTTTTAATAATAAAAGTGGTACATATATAAGCCAAAAAATAAAAGTGAAATTTAGTATAACAGGATCAAGACGATACCCAAGAAAAAGAAACGCAAAAAAGCAAAATGGCTGTCTGAGGAGGCCTTACAAATAGCTGTGAAAAGAAGAGAAGTAAAAAGCAAGGAAGAAAAGGAAAGAAATACCCATTTGATATAAATTTATTTATTTCAATTGGAGGTTAATTACTTTATAATATTGTATTGGTTTTGCCATACATCAACATGAATTTGCCACGGTGTACACGTGTTCTCCATCCTAAACCCTCCTCCCACCTCCCCCCGTATCATCCCAAACTTATATTTAAAAAAAAAGAAATACCCATTTGAATGCAGAGTTAGAATAGCAAGGAGAGATAAGAAAGCCTTCCTCAGTGATCAATGCAAAGAAACAGAGGAAAACAATAGAATGGGAAAGACTAGAGATCGCTTCAAGAAAATTAGAGATACCAAGGGAACATTTCATGCAAAGATGGGCACAATAAAGGACAGAAATGGTATGGAAATGACAGAAGCAGAAGATATTAAGAAGAGGTGGCAAGAAAACACAGACAAACTGTACAAAAAAGATCTTCATGACCCAGATAATCACGATGGTGTGATCACTCACCTAGAGCCAGACATCTTGGAATGTGAAGTCAAGTGGGCCTTAGGAAGCATCACGATAAACAAAGCTAGTGGAGATGATGGAATTCCAGTTGAGCTATTTCAAATCCTGAAAGATGATGCTGTGAAAGTGCTGCACTCAATATGCCTGCAAATTTGGAAAACTCAGCAGTGGCCACAGGACTGGAAAAGGTCAGTTTTCATTCCAATCCCAAAGAACGCCAATGCCAAAGAACGCTCAAACTACCGCACAATTGCACTCATCTCATACACTAGTAAAGTAATGCTCAAAATTCTCCAAGCCAGGCTTCAGCAATACATGAACCGTGAACTTCCAGATGTTTAAGCTGGTTAAAGAGAAGGAAGAGGAACCAGAGATCAAATTGCTAACATCTGCTGGATCATCCAAAAAGCAAGAGAGTTCCAGAAAAACATCTATTTCTGCTTTAGTGACTATGCCAGAGTCTTTGACTGTGTGGATCACAAAAAACTGTGGAAAATTCTGAAAGAGATGGGATACCAGACCACCTGATCTGCCTCTTAAGAAACCGATATGCAGGTCAGGAAGCAAGAGTTAGAACTGGACATGGGACAACAGACTGGTTCCAAACAGGTAAAGGAATACGTCAAGGCTGCTTATTTATGTGTATTGTCACCCTGCTTATTTAACTTATATGCAGAGTACATCATGAGAAATGCTGGGCTGGAAGAAGCACAAGCTGGAATCAAGATTGCCAGGAGAACTATCAATAACCTCAGACATGCAGATGATACCACCCTTATGGCAGAAAGTGAAGAGGAGCTAAAAAGCCTCTTGATGAAAGTGAAAGAGAAGAGTGCAAAAGTTAGCTTAAAGCTCAACATTCAGAAAACGAAGATCATGGCATCTGGTCCCATCACTTCATGGGAAATAGATGGGGAAAGAGGGGAAACAGGGGAAACAGTGGCTGACTTTATTTTTCTGAGCTCCAAAATCACTGCAGATGGTGATTGCAGCCATGAAGTTGAAAGACTCTTGCTCCTTGGAAGGAAAGTTATGACCAACCTATAGGGCATATTAAAAAGCAGAGACACTACTTTGTCAACAAAGGTCTGTCAGATCAAGGCAGCTATGGTTTTTCCAGTGATTATGTATGGATGTGAGAGTTGGACTGTGAAGAAAGCTGAGTGCTGAAGAATTGATGCTTTTGAACTGTGGTGTTGGAGAAGACTCTTGAGAGTCCCTTGGACTGCAAGGAGATCCAAACAGTCCATCCTAAAGGACAGCAGTCCTGGGTGTTCATTGGAAGGACTGATGTTGAAGATGAAACTCCAATACTTTGGCTACCTGATGCGAAGAGCTGATTTATTTGAAAAGACCCTGATGCTGAGAAAGACTGAGGGCAGGAGGAGAAAGGGATAACAGAGGATGAGATGGTTGGATGGCATCACTGACTCAAGGACATGGGTTTGGGTAGACTCCGGTAGTTGGTGATGGATAGGGAGGCCTGACGTGCTGTGGTTCATGGAGTCGCAAAGAATCAGACACGACTGAGTGACTGAACTTACTGAACTGCCTGACTGAGTGATGTACTACTAGCAGTTACATATTCTCCCAAATCATAGTTATTATTTTGGTGCAAAAGTAATTGCAGTTTTGCATTGTTCAACTTTGCCATTTGATACTGTAATACATACTTAAATAATATACATCATTTTAATGCATAGTTCCTGCTTTTTTTTTTGGCTAATGATTTATTACTTGTTCATTTTAAATTTATTTTAGACTATAGAAGTGACGTTAGACCAAAAGCAAATCTGAGCATTTTTTTAAATTTCAATTCAAAGTGGGTTTAAAGGAGCGAAGGCAACTCACAACATCAACAATACATTTGGCCCAGGAACTGCTAAGGAATGAACAGTGCAGTACTGGTTCAAGAAGTTCTGCAAAGGAGACAAGAGCCTTAAAGATGAGGTGTACATACACCTGTGGTGGATTCATGTAAATGTATGGCAAAACCAATACAGTATTCTTAAGTAAAATAAAGTAAAAATAAAAATTAAAAAAAATAAGATGAGGTATACAGTGGCCAGCCATCAAAAGTTGACAAAGACTAATTGAGAGGATTATCAAAACTGATCCTCTTATAACTACATGAGAAGTTGCTGAAGAATTTAGTGTCTACCATATTATGGTTGTGCAACATGTGAAACAATTTGAAAGGATGAAAAAGCTTGATAAGTGGATGCCTCATGCACTGACTGATAATCAAAAAAATTGTCTTGAACTGTTGTTGACACTATCTTGAAGTGTCATCTTTTCTTATTGTATGCAACAACAAAGAACTATTTCTCAATTGGATTGTGACGTGTGGTGTAAAATGGTTTTATATGACAACCAGTGATGACCAGCTCAGTGGCTGGATGGTTAAGAAGGTCCAAAGCATTTCCCAAAATCAAACTTGCACCCAAAAAACGTCATGGTCACTGTTTGGTGGTCTGCTGCACATCTGATCCACTGTAGCTTTCTGAATCCCGATGAAACCAGTACAGCTGAAGCATGCCCAGCAAATTGATGAGATGCACTGAAGACTGCAACACCTGTAGCCAGCACAGGTCAACAGAAAAGGCCCAATTCTTCTCCACGACAACACCCAATCATACTTTGCACAACCAACACTTCCAAAGTAGAACGGACTGGGCTACAATTTTGCCTCATCCACCATACTCACCTGACCTCTCACCAACAAACTACCACTTCCAAGCATCTCGATAACTTATTGCAGAGAAAATGCTTCCACAACCAGGAGGAGGCAGAAAATGCTTTCCAAGTGCCGGGGGGCCAGCGTGAGGAACTCCGCCCATGGCAAAGGTCATGAGGAAGGAAGCTTGGCATACGCAAAGGCGTGATCAAGCCTCAGGAAACCCCCTGTTCCCAAGCATCTACCCCAAAACCAGAGTACTTTACGGGGAGCTCTCCCCCATAACCATTTCTCTCGGAGAAGGAGTTAACTTGCAGCTCCAAGTTAATAAAAATTCCTGGGCGTGACAAGAGTGTTTCAGCTTAGGAACTCTGAAGGTTCTCTGGCCTGCCTGATCAGGTTCGTCCGGCCGCTTGTGATTGTTTACAGCCTCCCAACTTTGAGAGGCACAGGATGTTTTAAAACTTTCTAAATACAGACTTTTTTGAGAAGTTAGAAGATCATTAGTATAATATTAGTGGGTTGATTAGGAATTATATTGGTGAAGGGTTTTTTCATTTGTCCTGCCAATAATCACTGCTAATTCCCTGCCCTGGGTGTGACAAGGATGTCTCAGGTCAAACCTCTCTGCTGACAGACTAGCTTGTGTGACAACCTCTCAATCATAAACAGCACAGAGAGTTTGGAGTATTAGTGTAGGGCTTTTTTCATTGATGAGTCAATGATTGCCATCAGGCCTCCATATCCTTAGGCACCTGGGAATATATTAATCAATGTATTTGGAATATAGAAAAGGAAATATAGTAGTTTTTGATGTTAGCAATACTAGACTTTTTGAGTTAATGAATTTTCTCTTTTGTTATAGATCATTGTACTTTGTTATAAATCACTGTGTCCTTGCTATGTAAAAATGTGACTTTATCACTATCTTAAGACTAAATAGATCTTAAGGGGAATACTGGTGAAGTGTTTTCATTTGTTGAGCCAATATTTGCTGCTAAATTTCCATATTCCTTGCCCTTATAATGAATATAACTAGCATATAGGAGAAATAAGTATTAACCTTTAAGATTAATCATGTTAAACCTTAGGTTAAGTAAATTCCTTTCTTGATTGTAACTCACTACACCCTCACCCTATAGGAATGAAACGTTATTTGGAGGGTGGCGCCTGATTTAAGAAAAAATCACCCCTGGAAAAATAAGTGTTCTGGTTAACTGACCGGTATCAGCAAGGGCCATAAAATGTCAGCAGACCTCATGGCTAGAAGATGATGTAAAAACCCACAAGACCTTTGTATAATTTTATATGAAGCACCTGATTGTGACAAGGGTCAGGTCTGTTGACCCCCGCGTGACTCTGTATTCATCCCCATGTATAACAAAAAGGTATATAAACAAAGCTAAAAAATAAAGAAATCGGATCAGTTTCTGGAAAGACTGATTCCCCCATGTCATTTCTTTCTTGCTCCCCGCTTTCCTGGCTGAATTCCCATCTGAAATGTGGGTACTCACCAAGCCGGCTAATTCTGCCTGGGCTTCTGAAGATGCCTGTGGCCTACGTAGGTGGTGATTGGTATTCCACGTAAACCAGTTATTCAGCCTCTTTTTCTCCACTAATTTTCCTACTACACTATCTATTTCTAATCTCTCTCTATATCTGTAATTAAATAAGATTTTTCCAGGACACCGATTCCGTCCCCACCTTCGAATTACCCTGGATCCACCAGGGCTGGACCCCAGCATCCAAGAGTTCCTCAAATCCTGAAGCACAGATTTTTATGCTATAGACATAAATAAACTTATTTCTCACTGTCAAAAATGTGTTGGTTGCAATGGTTCCTATTTTGAATAATAAAGATGTGTTTGAGCCTAGCTATAAAGAATTAAAATTAACAGTCCAAAATCACAATTACTTTTTCGTCAACCTAATATTTCATTTAAGATTATGACACTTAAACTGTTCTTATATTGACTGCATCGTGTGCTTCTAGCATGTACACAAATATGCACATCTATCCTTATAGTCATACATTCACAAGATAATTTATCATTGAGTAATTGTTAGCCTCAAAGTAATGAAGCACAGATACATTCTCTGATGATCAACATTTTTTTAAATTGACATTTTAAGTACTAGGATTGGCAAATGTTTTACAATGCTATTGACCAAATTTGCATTAAAACAAATTATAACATTTCAGTCTTAAAAGTTGTAATATAAAAGAGAAATTTTAAGTGAAATGATTTAAACTATTTTTTAAAATCTCTTGATTTTTAAGGTAAAATAAACACAACCAAAGTTATTTAATACTTGAAATATACGATGTTATCTAAATAGCTAGAACTCAGAAAAAATAATCAATACATTTTAAAATTAAGTTAATAGATTAAGATATAAACGAAAGTTTTAAAATTAATTCCTATTCTGTTAGTTTCAAAGTTACATCTTTCAGTGGTAGGACCAATAAATTTGATTAGAAGTAGTATTTAAATGATGCCCCTTACCAAATTCAATTATATCATCTTTAGAGTATAACTTTGTTCTATAAGGAGGATTCCTACAAATTTTAGAAATATCTAAGAGAAAAATTTGTGAAACCAAAAATTAGAAACACATATTGGCATATATGGAGCTTCCCCCATAGCTCAGTTGGTAAAGAATCTGCCTACAATGCACAAGACCTGGGTTCAATTCCTGGGTCAGGAAGATCACCTGGAGAAGGAAGTAGCTATCCATTCCAGTATACTTGCCTGGAGAATCCCATGGACAGAGGTGTCTGGCAGGCTACTATCCTTGGGGTTTCAAAAGTCGGACGCGTCTTAGTAACCAAACCACTAACACTGGCATATATAAAGATATTACATCAAAATACTCAACAAAAAGATTGTAGTGTACAAAAGACGATAAACAATGTACAAAAAGATTACTACTGTAATACTATTTTGATAACTAAGCCTTGGAAATGATGGCCTCTCTCTTTTTCAGGCTCATGCTCTTACCTTTTCTCTCTCATCTTGCTAACACCAATTTCTAAAGTCCTCAGCTTTGGATCAAAGAGAGGGGAATAGAAAAGTTCTTTCTTGATTGGTGAGGAGCCTGTGTTGGAGTGCTCACAACTTACAACTATTTGCAGTGATTCTTTGCTCCTAAGTACTTTCATAAGCTCAACAAGGAAGAAATATTTCCTCTTTCCCCCTATCACTTTAGTTTGGATTTTCTTACCCAAAGCTCACCCAACAAGGATGAATTCCAGAAAAACATCTGCTTCTGCTTCATTGACTATGCTAAAGCCTTTGACTGCATTACAACAAACTGTAGAAAAATCTTAAAGAAATGGGAATACCAGACCACCTTAGCTACCTTCTGAGAAATCTAACAGACTGGTTCAAAATTGGGAAAGGAGTACATCAAGGCTGTATATTGTCACCCTGCTTATTTAACCTATGTACAGAGTACATCATGCAAAATACAAAGCTGAATGAAGCTCTGCGTGGAATCAAGACTGCTGAGAGAAATATCAGTAACCTCAGATATGTAGATGACATCATCCTATTGGCAGAAGCCAAAGAGGAACTAAAGAGCCTCTTGATGAAGGTGAAAGAAAAGAGTGAAAAAGCTGGCCTAAAACTCAACATTCAATACAAAGATCATGGCAACTGGTCCCCTTACTTCAAGGCAAATAGCTGGGCATGGGAATATAGGAACAGTGACAGACTTTATTTTCTTGGGCTCCAAAATCACTGCAGAGGGTGACAGAAGCCATATTAAAAGATGATTGCTCCTTAGAAGAAAAACTATGACAAATCTAGACAGTATATTAAAAGGCAGAGATATCACTTTGCCAACAAAGTTCTGTACAAAGTTATGATTTTACAGTAGTCATGTATAGATGTGAGAACTGAACCATTAGAATTGATGCTTTCGAACTGCGGTGCTGGAGAAGACTCTGAGAGTCCCTTGGACAGCAAGGAGATGAAACCAGTCAATCCTAAAGGAAATCAATATTCATTGGAAAGACTGACGCTGAAGCTGAAGCTCCAGTACTCTGGCCACCTGTTGTGTGTGTGTGTTAGACGCTCAGTCATGTCCAACTCTGCGACCCCATGGACTGTAGCCCACCAGGCTCCTCTGTCCATGGAATTGTCCAGGCAAGAATACTGGGTTGTGTTGCCATTTCCTTCTCCAGGGGATCTTCGTGACACAGGAATTGAATCCAGGTCTCCTGCACTGCACGTGAGTGCTTTACTGTCCGAGCCACCAGGAAAGCCCGTGATGCAAAGCCCTTGATGGCTGGCCACCTGATGTGAAGAGCCAACTCACTGCAAAAGACTCTGATGCTGGTAAAGACTGAGGGTAGGAGGACAAGGGGGCAACAAAGATGAAATAGTTGGATGGAATCATTGACATAATGGGCATGAATTTGAGCAAAATCTGAGAGATAGTGAAGGGAAGGGACACAGACAAGGAAGCCTGGCATGCTGCAATCCATGGGACTGCAAACAGTCAGACACAACTGAACAACAACCTAAAGTTCCCCTGACAAGGATAAATGCAACATTCTTAGTCACTAATTATCCTGTAGTATCTGCAGCTCCTAGACTAAAATGATGTCACACCTGCTCTCTCCCATAAATCCTCATCAGGCCCATGGGAAAGACTTTTATTTTTTTTACTAAAGATCTACTATAAAGTCCAACACAATTATGTCTTGGTCTCTTTGAAGTCAAGGTAATTATTCAGCCTTTCTCTTACATACCTGGTCCTCCATATCATTCAAACTGATAAACCCAATGTTTGGTTTGTTTAAAAGCACATGCATGGAGAGAATTATGCTCACACTCATGCCACTTTGGAGAATGTGGGAATAGAAATCACAGTACATAAGAAACTCTATTTGTAAATCTTCAAATTCCTCCTTAATTTTGGTAAAGTGTTTAAGAATCCTAATACTAGTTTTTCCCTTTATTTCTTTTTCCAAATCAATCATGATAATCTTGTAATTTAGAATGCTGTTCCTCTTGTCTTCAGCTCTCAGCTAATACTTCCATTCCATTCCACACACATTCCATTCCAAATGTATTCAATTACATAGATCATACAAAATGAGGTAACTTTCATTTTACAAAACAGCTTAAAATGCATTTATCAACCATGTTACTGCATTTTAAAAACAGATCATAAAATTTCCAGCCCATTATTGCCAAGTATTGTAATCTACATCAGTCTGATGAACAGGATAATACCCTCTGCACTACTTTGTGATATGTATGTACAGACTGAAGCAAAGAGTATTTTTAGTGTTTAAAGGAAGCAAAGTCCTTGCACACCTAGCCACTCATTTACTCATGATTCCAAATAAGTGGAAGAGTTAAAAACACACACACATCTAACCATATCATTAGAAATAACTCATAATATTAAACAGTCTCCAATGTTATATCCCCTTAAGTCAACTGGATAAGCCATTTTTACTTACATTCAATTTAATTATGAATATCATAGTTAACAGTGAAAGAAATACAGCTATAAAGCAGGCATATGGTTTGTACACCTTGTTTGATCTTATGCTTGCTAATGGAAAGGATCTACTCATTTTTAAAATCCAGTAACACAAACAATATGGAGGCCACACAGTGTAACAGAAAGAGTCCTGTGTTTGAAATGACTATCTAGTCTAGGCCTCTATTTCTATTTTTCATATTATTTAGACTGTCTAATAGATATTACCAAATTATTTTAATAAGAACTTACTTATATAAGTATGCACACATATGTGCATTCATAGACAACACACAAAACTTCACTTATCTTCTGCTGATAATACATTATCTATAGTGATTGTTTAAAAAAATTTTAAATATTAAAGCAACAGTGTTCTCCAAGATAACTCGTAGTGTCAGAAATCAGGTAAGTTTATTTAATCTTTAGATTCTTAGTTATTTTCATCTGTGACATAGGGATGAAATGCCAGTTTTATTCTTTCCAAAGTTGTTAGGATATGATGAAATAATTTATGTGAAAATGCTCCATAAAGTGGTATAAACAGGTAAGATTATTTTGTCACAGTTCTAAACATATACATTTATACACACAAACCCCAAAATTTTAAAACAAACTTGTAGTATTTCATGGGACTTCATCTCTGAAATCTCTTGACTGCTATTAAAGATGCATTAAACTTTAACAGTAACATGCTTTACCACTAAATATCACCACTTAAAGTACTTTATGTAAAGGAATGTTTTGTAAAACTTCTCATTTGGCAGATTCATTGCCCTATTAGCAAAAGACTATAAAAATTATATTTTCATTCTATATTCTTTTAAAAAAGAACTTTAAAAAATCAAAATGATTTAATATTTGCAATTTAGCAGAATGAATATGCCTTTAGTAGGTAGAGGGGTCTGGCATACCAGCAGTTCATCTACAATTTGGAAGGTGATCTTTCTCTTAGAATTCTGAAATGCTATAAAAACTTTATATGGCACTGAATTGCTTCATTCCAAAAATTCAGGGCCTTCTAATAAGACCAGTTTAAAGAAATTCCAAGGCACCAATTTTACTATTTAAATGAAATTTTTAAGTTGGATACTTAACTTTAAAATTACTGATCCTCATAAAAATATGAAGCTTAACAATTCCTTTCTAGTCTTACAATATGCAAAAAATAGAAATGAGTACAGCATTTTTCCCCTAGCTTTCTTTCTGTTTCATATAAATTTGAGCTGGAAAGCATATTGAACTGATTTAAATTGGAACTCACAGAAGGAAGCTGGCTAAAGACATGGAGGCTAACTCATAGTCTGTGACCAGACTGGTTTGTCTAATGATGTAGTTGTTGTCACAATAAACGACTACATGCACAGATTTCTGTCTAGTTAGACATTTGGCTTGAAATAAATATTCAGAGAACTGAATCCAAACATCAACCAGGCCAAAAGTTGTCTTAAGCTCTGCCAACATAATGCTAATTCAACTAAAAGTAATATGCCTTTTTGTTCACAACAAATGAGTCTTTGAATCCATTAAACTGAATCCGATGATGATTTCAGGAACATGTCCGATGAGAACATTATCCCACTGCAGAAGGTCTGGAACCTAATTTTCCTGTCAAACGCCACTTATTGTACCTACTTTGGTACCCTAGAACTGGAAAGAGTGATCCATGAATTGAGACAGGGAATCCTTTGGCTGTATAATTTGAGTTGGGGAAAAAAGGCCTATGTTTAACCACTTTATTTTGTAATACCTATTTTATAACTAGGTATAGAGATTATGCATTTATCTGAAATTAGCCATAGTCCAGCTTCCTAAGGCTTCATTAAAAGCAAGATAAACATAATGAAAATACCAGCATAAGTGAAAACAATTTATATGGGTTTCTATTTCTGTGTGTCAGTTATCTTGGAATGCTCTCTATTTGTATTTGTAGATTTTTCATCCCATACAGCTAAAAGAGAAAGCCAAGTCGAAATATCAATAAATAAGGAATGTAACACAAATATTTATTTGGATGCAAAAAAACAAGTCAAAAAGGAGACTTTCCAAATTAACTGAAGACTAAAGGGTTATACTGGATTGGCCAAAAAGTTTAATCAGGTTTGACCATAAGAAAAGCTGAATGAACTTTTTGGCCAACGCGACAGATGTCTAATCAACTGTATTTAGTTGGAAGACATTGATACACTGTATATATCATTGATATATACTGACATTCTAGGACAAAATAAAGAGAAAATACCTTGTTAAATATGCAAATAAATGTCTGGTTGAGTAGCAGGACATCAGTATTTTCTAAACTGTGTTTCTAATGATTATATTCCTCTTTGAAATAATAAACTTATTTTTTGTACTGACGTGAAAGATAGATATGGCTATTTAGCAACATGCAACATTTGGAGAATTTCATTTTTCCATTCAACTTATGATATTATTCATGGGACCACAATTCAGTTCAGTCGCTCAGTTGTGTCTGACTCTTTGCAACCCCATGAACCGCAGCCTGCCAGGTCTCCCACCAATTCCTGGAGTTTACCCAAGCTCATGTCCATTGAGTTGGTGATGCCATCTAACCATCTCATCCTCTGTCATCCCCTTCTCCTCCTACCCTCAATCCTTCCCAGCATCAGGGTCTTTTCAAATGAGTCAGCTCTTTGTATCAGGTGGCCAAAGTATTGGAGTTTCATCTTCAACATCAGTCCTTCCAACGAACACCTAGGACTGATCTCCTTTAGGATGGACTGGTTGGATCTCCTTGCAGTCCAAAGGACTCTCAAGAATTTTCTCCAACATGGGACCACAGTAAGCTACAAAATTTGTAGCAAGGAGCCCAGTGAAAATGGAAAATATGGCGTCCCTAATTTCAAGATGGTGACAACAAAGCATGGGGCCCTTCTAAGCATGGGGACCTGTGTAACTTACCACATAAGACTGCAAACTCCCAAAGCCAACCACATATGGGTCCATCCCTAAAACTTTCCATTAACTTACATTGTATTGCCAATAGGATTGCAAAATACATGGAGGGTCATTACTAAAGCATCATTCCTTGCCAATTCAATCAATGGAAAGTGACTCTCCTACTGGGTCCACCCATACTTATTTATCTGCCACATTAAATATGGACAGGCTGTTGAAAACATGGCACTGAGGACAAGAATTGGGAGAATTAAGACACATATCAAGCTCTACATTTTCCTGCCTTTGATAGAAATGCACAATGGTTTACTGTTTGCAACATCCCTTCATTCTTTTCCTAGATAGGTCTGGCTCACACTGGTGAATATTTGTGAAAAGATGCCATCCTTCAGAAAGCGGTTTAGAAATATTTGCTCAGTTTCAGGATTTCTTCTTCCTACATTCAAAAAGACAATAAGTATCTATAATATATGAATTAAACTCTTGAACTTCAAACTGCCTTGTTCCTGAATCATTTAAACTTGTATAATGTATTCACATAGAATATGACTAAAACCTTTAAAACTCTGATAAGATTAAATTAAGTGATCTATACATATGAACTCTGTGAAACACTCAGGTTCAACTCTTACAATAATGCAGTATATTACTGACATGTAGTGAAGTCTGAGGTCACTACAGAAATCAAGTAAGGAAATTCCTTCTTCAATGCAGTCTACAGGCATACCTCACATATGATTCCTTAAAGTGAAGTCACTCAGTCGTGTCCGACTCTTTGCGACCCCATGGAGCCCACCAGGCTCCTCCGTCCATGGGATTCTTGGCAAGAACACTGGAGTGGGTTGCCATTTCCTTCTCCAAGTACTTATAGCTTCCTTAAAATAGATTTTAAGTGTTATATAGAGACACAAGATATCTTATAGCCTCTGCCTTTATTTTATTCACCGTATTTATTAACTTCGGAGAAGGCAATGGCACCCCACTCCAGCACTCTTGCTTGGAAAATCCCATGGACAGAGGAGCCTGGTAGGCTGCAGTCCATGGGGTAGTGAAGAGTCGGACACGACTGAGCGATTTCACCTCACTTTTCACTTTCTTGCATTGGAAAAGGAAATGGCAGCCTACTCCAGTGTTCTTGCCTGGAGAATCCCAGGGACGGGGGAGCCTGGTGGGCTGCCGTCTATGGGGTCGCACAGAGTCAGACACGACTGAAGCGACTTAGCAGCAGCAGCAGCAGCATGTGGACAGTACTGTAGCTTTGTATTTTGTTTTAAATCTACATTAAGAAGACATTCAAAATTTTTTCCACATCTACTCCAAATTCCTGTAAGAAAATGAACTGAACATTTAAAATCAGTGTCTTCAGAGTAAACGCATTATTTTTCAGTATCTGCAAGTGGTATTAATTTTTTTAGCATCTGCAGGTGATATCAAATGCCATGATATGCAGTCACTACAATGGATGCTAAGGTGGAGGTACAGGGCAGAGCCTTGGTCTGAATTCTTCACTCTGACAGAACTGCTATATGCAAGTACCTACAGACTGAACTTTTTCAGAATCAAACTGATCATGAAATAAGCCAAAAGAACAAGATGAACTTCACTTTGACTAAGTTAGACACTGTTTTATCATTTGGGCTGCCATCACAAAATACTATAGCCTGGGTGTCTTACACAACAGACATTTATTTCTGACAGATCTGAAGGCCGAGAGGTCCAAGATCGGCAGATTGAGTTCCTGGTGAGAAGAACCAAGACTTGCACGTTGTCTCCTGGATGTGTGCTTACATGGTCTTTCCTCAGTGTATGCATGCATACAGACAGACACCTCCTGTCTCTTCCCCTTCTTCAAGGGCTCTAATCCTATCATGAGGGCCCCACGTAAAATCATGACTTCATCTAAACCCAACTACCTTCTAAAAGCACCACTACCAAATACCAACACATTTGCTGGGTAGGGCTTCAAGTATGAATGATATTTGAATGATACAGTTATTCAGTCTATAATGAACATTATCACTTGTGATTTTAAGATATCATGTATATTTGTATGTATAGGTGTACATAGACATATGTATATATAAATGCATGTACATATATTTATCTCTAATGCATAGTATTATAATAAATTATATTAAGAATTTAAATTCATTAATTTACTAATTTAATTGATTCACTCATTCATTTTCCAATTTCTCACTTAATAAATTTTGAGTACTTAAAATGTGTTAGAAGTGAAATGCCTCTTACTCACTTTTGTGTAATTTACACTTAAGACACCTGAATGGATTAGGAAGCCCATTCCTATCTAGAACTAAACTAATCAGTATACTATTTTATAGTTAGTAAAATGCAGAATATTGATTATATTTGAGGTTCTTTAAAACTGCTTGAATTGAGACATTATTACTAACTCTGATAGGAATCTTTATTATATTTTCTACTTTAAAAATGCATGTTTATGCTATTTTGCCCAAGGTATTTCTTATATATCTGTGCTACAATAAAATGAATTTGTTCTAAGTGCAAAATTATAAAAATTACATTAATGAGTACATTATGAAAACAGAAGTATCTAGTAAGCTTTCAGAATATCAGATATCCATATCTTTCTCTAATATACAAATAGACCATTGTGATACATATTTCCATTGTATAGCATTCATCCTGTAATCCAAATTTCAGAAATATTATACAAACCAGTCACCAAAAAAAAATCATATCCTCTAATACATTAATGCATTTCTGAAAATTGTTCCAAGAAGTACATTCAAGATACACAATTTAATTTTTCACTTAGGAAACTAATGTTTGGTATATAAGAAGTGACAGGCTATAGCCAGTTCACCATCAAGCTGAATATAAATAAAATTGAAATCTTATGGGTGTACCTTAAATTTTATTTACAAACACACTTTATTTAAATTATTTTTTATTCATTTAGGAAGTTCTTATATTTACCTCCTCAAACATATATATGATTTGCTTCAGTTCAAGGAGAATGGGATATCTCTTTAAGCTTTCCCACTCAACAAACCAAAAGTTTGGATCTGCATTCTGCTTTCTGCATCCTACTCAAGACAACCTCATTATTTTGAAATCTTGCTCTTGGCTTCCTAATAAACAACCTCCCAGTATTACAAAGAGTATGACATGGTAGTAATGAGCCCCCCCTGCATAGCATGCCTCATACTTACCATTACTTGCTCAATGGCTCTCTTTCTAAGCAGATGACAAGCACTATAAGGACAAGGATATTCTGTTATTAGGACATGACACAGAACCTGGCTCAATAATATTTGCTAAAAGAATGGATGCGCTAGGTTTCTTGAGTCATGTCTGACTCTGTGCAACCTTATGGACTGTAGCCTGCCAGGTTCTTCTGTTTATGGGATTATCCAATCAACAATACTGGAGTGGATTGTGATTTCTTTCTCCTAGGGATCTTCCCAACCCAGGAATCATACCCATCTCCTGCACTGGCAGGCAGGTTCTTTACAACTAGCACCACCTGGGAATCCCTGAAAGAATGGATAAGCAGATTAAACTCTATTGTATAATTTTATTTTTGTTTTTAGAGGTCTTTTTGGTTCCTGCAAATCTGGAGATTCCATTGTGGGATCAGACTTCAAGGTCAAATATTCCATATTTTATCAAGATGGCTCACACAATTGGGTCACATTTGTCTGCAGTTTAAGGCAATGGCCTTCATACACTGTAGTCAGAAAGGCAAATATTTTTAAAGCCTAGACAATATTCACTAACTAAATTATCTTAGTAGATAATTTCATTGGAAGTTGTTGGTTAAATATTAAGAGAATACAAAAACAATATTACCTTCCCATGATAGGTTACTTTTGTGTAATTGGAAATTGTATACTTCCTTAGAGACTGTATTTACTTATAAGAAATGGTATTGAAATGTGTCAGTATTCACTGTGTTCTTTCTGAAAAACATCTTTATGGTCACACTGACAACTGCCAGTTATTAAACTAAGGCTATTTATGTTAAGTTGTACCAGTCAAGTGGGCCTTAGGAAGCATCCCTACAAACAAAGCTAGTGGAGGTGATAGAATTCCAGGTGAGCTATTTCAAATCCTGAAAGATGATGCTGTGAAAGTGCTGCACTCAATATGCCTGCAAATTTGGAAAACTCAGCAGTGACCACAGGACTGGAAAAGGTCAGTTTTCATTCCAATCCCAAAGAAAGGCAATGCCAAAAAATGCTCAAACTACCGCACAATTACACTCATCTCACACACTAGTAAAGTAATGCTTAAAATTCTCCAAGCCAGGCTTCAACAATACGTGAACCATGAACTTCCATATGTTCAAGTTGGTTTTAGAAAAGGCAGAGGAACCAGAGATCAAACTGCCAACATCTTCTGGATCATCAAAAAAGCAAGAGAGATCCTGAAAAACATCTATTTCTGCTTTATTGACTATGCCAAAGCCTTTGACTGGGTGGATCACAATAAACTGTGGAAAATTCTGAAAGAGATGGGACTACCAGACCATCTGTCCTGCCTCTTGAGATACCTGTTTACAGGTTAGGAAGCAACAGTTAGAACTGGACATGGAACAACAGACTGGTTCCAAATAGGTAAAGAAGTACATCAAGGCTGTATATTGTCACCCTGCTTATTTAACTCATATGCAGAATACATCCAGAGAAGGCAATGGTACTCCATTCCAGTACTCTTGCCTGGAAAATCCCATGGATGGAGGAGCCTGGTAGGCTGCCGTCCATGGGGTCACACAGAGTCAGACATGACTGAAGCAACTTAGCAGCAGCAACAGAAGCAGAGTACATCATAAGAAATGCTGGGCTGGATGAAGTACAAGCTGGAAGCAAGATTGCAAGGAGAAATATCAATAACCTCAGGTATGCAGATGAGACCACCCTTAATGGCAGAAACTGAAGAAGAACTAAAGAGCCTCTTGATGAAAGTGAAGGAGGAGAGTGAAAAAGTTGGCTTAAAGGTCAACATTCAGAAAACTAAGATCATGGCATCCAGTTCCATCACTTCATGGCAAATAGATGGGGAAACAGTGGAAACAGTGGCTGACTTTATTTTTGGGGGCACCAAAATAACTGCAGATGGTGATTGCAGTCATGAAATTCAAAGACACTCAATCCTTGGAAGGAAAGTTATGACCAACCTAGACAGCATATTAAGAAGCAGAGACATTTACTTTTTCAACAAAGGTCTGTCCAGTCAAGGCTATGGTTTTTCCAGTAGTCATGCATGGATGTGAGAGTTGGACAATAATGAAAGCTGAGTGCCAAAGAATTGAGGCTTTTGAACTGTGGTGTTGGAGAAGACTCTTGAGAGTCCCTTGGACTGCAAGGAGATCCAACCAGTCCATTCTAAAGGAGATCAGTCCTGGGTGTTCCTTGGAAGGACTGATGTTGATGCTGAAACTCCAATACTTTAGCCATCTGATGTGAAGAGCTGACTCATTTGAAAAGACCCTGATGCTGGGAAAGACTGAGGGCAGAAGGAGACGGGAACAACAGAGAGTGAGATGGTTGGATGGCATCACTGACTCAATGGACATGAGTTTGGGTAGACTCCAGCAATTGGTAATGGACAGGGAGGCCGCGAGTGCCACAATTCATGGGGTTGCAAAGAGTCGGACACGACTGAGTGACTGAACTGAGCTGATAGATTTAACCAGTAATTCCAAAATTTTACCTGCCTCAACACTTAGGTAATTTAGTCTTCTTGTTACCCATATATATTGGGTTGGCCAGTTAGCAATTTGGGTTTTTCCATAAAATGTAATGAAAGAAACCTGAACAAACTTTTAGCCAACCCAACAGTTTGCCAAGTAGGACTAGAAAATTCTGTTCATTATACACGAAGAACTACTTTTGTTGAGGGTTGCCTCTTTGGAATATTGTCATCAAATAAGAATGGCAAATGCTATATCGCGCTTGGTTGCTTACATTGTAGAGGTGAAAAACAAAGCTTTTCAATAGTTTCTTTAAAGACCATAAAGTAGAAGAAGATAAATTGTTGAAACTATCAACATCACCATATTAGAAATATCTGAAGACAGAAAATAGGTTGTGGTTTTCTTTAGAGCTCTTTGAAAGCAGAGAATGTTGACCTGATTGCATAGCTCTGTATAATAAAGAATTGGAGCTATTATTGTAATCACAAGAGATTAAAAGCTGAGCCAGTAAAGTGAATAAATTTATTGAGAAATACTCAGAAAAGTCTGAAGCATTTGAAATGAAAAGTATATTATCCATACAACTTTATTTCAAAGCCTAACCCCCCAAAATATGTAAGACACAAACACGAAGGAAAAAGCAATGAACAATTCAGGGAAAACCAATAATATGGTGCGGTGCCATAAGCGAAAATAGTTTCAAACATGTCCCCAGTGATAATGTACCATTGAAATTTATTGTAGATTTTAAAACTTCAGATTTTACTAAATATCAAATTGGTAACTGCTCAGTGGGATAACGCATAGTTTTTTTTGTTTGTTTGTGTGTTTAGTATTTGTTATGTGCTAGTGAATTGTCTGGAGAAGGCAATGGCACCCCACTCCAGCACTCTTGCCTGGAAAATCCCAGGGACGGGGGAGCCTCATGGGCTGCCGTCTATGGGGTCGCACAGAATTGAACACAACTGAAGCAACTTAGCAGCAGCAGTAGAAGCACTGAATTGTCACAGAACCATTCCTGTATTAAGACATGGAAACATAATCTGTTCCGTTGCAAAGTCAGCACTAACAGAAACACAGATTAACAATTTGTCTTAAGTCACTAGTACAATACCAACTTTCACCAGGTATATTTATGCACAGCCAAAAGCTTTCACTGAGGAGGAAAGCTTTCACAGAGATAGTTTTATGTCATCAGGATCTAATACTGTGCGATATAAAATACCAGTAGACTCTATTCAGCAAATCATTGGTTTGTGATTTATATTAATTTTGGTAGGAGAGGAGGTATCAAGTTAGATATCAGTGTGACTCTAAGTAAAAACATTAAAAGGAATCAACCAATGTAAATGTGTAATTAAAAATTATCAAAATTAATTCCCTTTGCTCTTAAATTTTTTTCAACAGAAATACCTACCAGTCATTGTTGATATAATGAACATTATTTTAAACTATAACTAGAATAGTTTAAAATTTTTTTCAAAGATGCAGAATACTATAGTAGATAGATAGCTACAGATCACCTATAGTTATCAGATAAAATTAGGTGAGCCCAGGTTAGCATATGGGTTGTTCTTATGCAGATGGTATGCTGTTGTGAAAGAGAAGAGCTAGGAAATTCAAATTATAGCATGGAAACCCACAAAGACTTTGTTTACTTGTGTAAACAAAGGAAGCAAATCAAGGCAAAAGCTCTCTTTTACTTATTTTCAGAATGAAAAGTGTAAGCAGAAAGGCAGTTCATCAATTTGTCAATCACCTTACTGGAAATAATGCTCATTTTAGTTATGAGCATGTTCATTTTAGTTGTGACATACAAAAAGTAAGAGGTGATATCTAATGTTAGCTATAAATCTAGGGAAAAAAACGTTATACAGAAATATACATACAGCAACTGCTGTCCAAATATATATACATATATATGATGCTTTAAATATGAACCAGATTTTTCTAAGCTTTATTAAAAATATCATTATAATTTAAAGGAGTTATAACACTGTGTTCAAAACTGTAATTTAGTTTTGTAAATCAAGCTCATTATTGATCTGGCTCAAACCTTTTCAGGTAAAAGAAAGTCATCTTTTAATAAACGAGTTTGATACTGATATCTGCACATATATTAAAACATATATATTGATAATTTCATATTTTTATATACTAACTTGGAACACTTATATATTGTCACCATTTATCCTGTGATATAGTCACCTAATCATGTGAATTATTAGCTTCTCAGTTCAATTTTAATCATAAAGTTTACTTCTGAATGAATTTTCAGATACTGAATCATTTATCTTCAGAAATGTCTTCCGATATAAAAAATTTATAACAGACTTTTTATCTCCTCCTTCGTTTATAGAATATCTGTAATCTCACAAAATATTTTAGACTCTAACAGCTTTGGAAATAAATTATTCTTCATAGTTCTCTACTTTTAAGTTTGGACATGATGTTACTCTTCACAGAAGGCTTAAATCAAACTTTAAAATACAATTTTGGAGTATACTTATAAAGGTAATACTTTAAAACTATACTTTTTAAAGCATAGTATAACACAGTGTGTAATGTGCTATCATTTGTCTAAAGAAAGGGGATAAAGGAAATTATACGTATATGCAAAATTTCTGTATATGCATCATATAATATCTCTGGAAGGACCCAAAGAACTAGTGATGTTATTTTCAGGAAACATATACACACACAAAGATATACAGTTGTAAAGTCTATCTATTAAAAATATTCAATATATTATTATAATTACATATTTCTCCCACAATACTAAGCCAGTTCTTATGTTAAGTAATAACTTCAAAATACCTCCTCAAAATGAAACATATGTATATTGTGATATAATAATGTGACAGTAATTTGGTGATATACATTCTAATATAAAAGCAATATTTATTCAGGGGAAAATATTCTTCAGATATTAGGACAACTTATCCATTAAAAATTCACCAATCCTTCACCTCCTTGTCTTTTTTGGTTACATTCTATTTAGCATTTCACTGTGTATAAATTGATCTATCAATGAAAAAATTTTAAGATTTATCAATGAATAACACTTTTAAAATCAATGTCTGTGTTTCATTCAATCCTTTACTAGAATTTTCTAGCTAGTTGGTATCCACCATTTTAAACCATAATTTAGAGGAACAGGAAAGTTCATGTATTTTTCATTTCTTCATTCCTGTCCACTAAATGTGTTAACAATCAAATTCTTGATATGCAGGAGAAGTTACCTAATCATGTGCATTATTAGCTTCTCAATTCAATTCTAACCATAAAGTTTACTTCTGAATGAATTTTCACATACCTGAATCATTTATCTTCAGAAATGTCTTTGATATAAACAAAATTATAACAGGCTTTTTTATCTTCTCCTTCATTGATAGAATATCTGTATTCTCTACAAAATATTTTAGACTTTAACAACTTTGGAAATAAATTATTCATCACTGTTCTCTACTTTTAAGTTTGAACATGATATTACTCTTCACAGAGGGCTTAAATCAACTTTAAAATACAATTTTGGAGTGTTTTAGTTATTTTTAAAATGTATTTTATTGACAAATACATATTATCATAATTTTTAACAAAACTATGTGGATATAACTCACAAGTTTGCTCTTTTTCATAGTGAATTTTCTTCTAAACATGTATTTTGACATGGCTTTGCAATTTCATTCTGTAGCTGAAACACAGACACTGATATTTTAGTAAAAGCCTTTCAAAAAATCTCATGTCTCTGTCTGTCTTTCTCTACTTGGCCACATACACATAACGTATATAGACTCATCATTAATATGAAAGTTCTTCCAAGTTCCTTCTTGTTTATGTGTGTGTGTGTATGTGTGTGTGTGCAGCACCACTGATCTGTAAGTCTTATACTGAACACTGATGATTCTTCAGAAGTAATCATGAGTTTATATTACCTATCTACACTCGTTTATGATAAGCCCTTTTGAATTAGAGCCTGTATTTTTAAAACAACTGTTGCAGATCCTGAGTGCAATTTAGGGTCACATAACAGAGCTAACTGGCCCACCCACAAAGTAAACATGAGACAGAAACCTCAAGATTAACATACCCTAGACAAGTAAGACTGACAGACACCAACAGACTGAAGCAAACGTTACACACTCAGCTTGCCCAGGGGACAACAGTTTTCTAACAAATCGATAGTTTTGACGTACCAGATTGAGTGTAAAAATGTCTCTTGCACTAATCTACAGTCCTTAATAGTATCTATTTGTAATAGATACCTGTTTTACAACATTTTAAGAGAGAATCAATTTGTCATTCCATTCCATTTCTAATGCAGTAGTCCAATCCAACCCAGAATGCATTATTGATATGGAAATGAGTGTAATTAGCAGCGTAAATGATCTGTTATTTATGATACAAGTCAGAGCAGTAAATCACCATTGGTTCACTATCATTACTATGCAAATAGAAGAAGGCAGTTAATGGTCCATGTGTTAAAAACAGGCCACTTGCTTGCTCATTTGCAAATGAAAGGCAAGGCTAAGGGTTTAAGGTAGAGATGACAGCTTATCACATCAGTCTCAGTTCATGGACTTGAGAAAATCAAAACACACAAATAGTTGCACTAGTTTTCAAAGTTACTCCTTTTTTTTCTCCTGTATATTGCTTCTTGAGTCTATTCTAATAGCACCTTCAAATGTATTTTTAGTTCCTTCTAATTTGCACAACAGGAATTGGGAATGATTGTGAGAGTGCCTCTAAGTGTTCTGCAATGTATGAGATATATTTTATGTCAGCAGGGAAAAAACACCATAAAGACTTCCTATTATGAAATAAACTATCATTATCGGTCATATAATTCACTTCATTTTCCTACAAACATACTTTTATTTTCTTGTAAGGAGGCAGGCAAACTAGCAATGATGATTCCAGGACTAAAAAATTATTGATGGGCCTTATTGGAAAGTATTCAGCATGCTCAAAGAAACTGTTCTGCCTTTCTTATTTGGTCCCTTTTGTTTAATTTTCTGGAGAATGTCTGCACTTTGAGTGCATTAGCTACAGGCCAATGCTTGCCTAGTGCAATGGGAACAAGGTAGGATGCATGAAAAGCTAGAAGAAGAAATGGGATGGGGGGACAACTGAATATTCTGAAAGCTTCACTTATATATATATGATAATTTTTGGACGACTTACATAAATATAGAACTTAGGATGATGTGTTTATTTTGAAAATATATGAAATAAAAAGATTTCAAACTCACTTAGGTAAATTAGCTCCATCTTAACAACTTCATAAATATAACATATAATTTTTTGTAACATATAATTTTATAGATATAAATCACTTATGAAATCTTGTTTATTGTTAATTTTTATTAAGCTGTGAGTTCAAGAATGACATAAATTGGGCAAGAATATTATGTGAAGGAAATAAAAACACTATATTTAAATATAATAATAATATTGTTGCCCAGTTGCTCAGTCATGTCTGACTCTTTCTGACCCCATGGACTGCAGCACACCAGGCTTCCCTGTCCTTCACCATCTCTTGGAGCTTGCTCAAACTCATGTACATTAACTCTGTGGTGCTATCCAATCATCTTATCCTTTGTCATCCCCCTTTCCTCTTGCTTTCTATCTTTCCCAGCATCACAGTCTTTTCCAATGAGTCAGCTCTTCTGATCATGTGGCTAAAGTATTAGAGCTTCAGCTTCAGCATCAGTCCTTCCAATGAAGATGCAGGGTTGATTTTCTTTAGGATTGACTGGTTAGTTCTTCTTGCAGCCCAAGGGACTTTCAAGAGTCTTCTCCAACACCACACTTCAAAAGCATCAATCCATATATGCCTACTGGAAAAACCATAGCTTTGACCATATGGACCTTTGTCAGCAAAGTAATGTCTCTGCTTTTTAGTATGCTATCTGCTGCTGCTAAGTCGCTTCAGTCGTGTCTGACTCTGTGTGACCCCATAGACGGCAGCCCACCAGGCTCCCCCATCCCTGGGATTCTCCAGGCAAGAACACTGGAGTGGGTTGCCATTTTCTTCTCCAAAGCATGAAAGTGAAAAGTCAAAGTGAAGTCGCTCAGTTGTGTCCGACTCTTAGCGACCCCATGGACTGCAGCCTACCAGGCTCCTCTGTCCATGGGATTTTCTGGCAAGCGTACTGGCGTGGGGTGCCATTGCCTATCCAGGTTATATTAAATAAAATGATATGGTGAAAAACATTTTTACTATGCTAGATTTTTTTTAAGTATTATATATACATAGTATCTGAAGCTGTGTCATAGTTGACATTTTGAGGTATCAATTTATCTTTTGTAAATACTATAGTTTTCTTCCTGTTATTCCAAGGAGATAACTATTGAGTTTCCTAACCTCACTGGAGTTTTCAAAGATAACTTCCTGGTTTTGCTTTTAAAACCATAAACTCACTGAGAAGATTAAACTAGAGGGAAGGTGAATGGATTTGAGGTAAGTCCATACTTTGCGGCTCAGCTGGTAAAGAATCTGCCTGCAATCAGGAGACCTGGGTTCAATCCCTGGGTTGGGAAGATCCCCTGGACCCTCTCCAGTATCCTGGCCTGGAGAATCCCATGGACTGTATAGTTCTGCTACTGCTGCTGCTAAGTCACTTTAGTCTTGTCCGACTCTGTGTGAGCCCATAGACGGCAGCCCAACAGGCTCCCCTGTCCCTGGGATTCTCCAGGGAAGAACGCTGGTTGCCATTTCCTTCTCCAATGCATGAAAGTGAAAAGTGAAAGTGAAGTCATTCAGTCGTGTCTGACTCTTAGTGACCCCATGGACTACAGCCTACCAGGCTCCTCCATCCACGGGATTTTCCAGGCAAGAGTACTGGAGTGGGCTGCCATTGCTTTCTCCCACTGTATAGTTCATGGGGTTGCAAAGAGCTGGACACACCTGAGTGACTTTTACTTTCACTTTCCATGCATTAGTATTCAGAAGATGCATACCTTCTAAACCGGAAGGAAGGGAAATCTCTGGTTTTACAGATAGAGGGACCCAAGCCTCATCCCCTGAACACACTTTTAGAAAACACCCTGATTTCTGGGGACTAGTTGTTTACTCCCCAGTTAACCAGATCCCTAGAAACTAAGAGATGACACACTCAGATCAGGATAATTAAGGAAAGTTAATATAAAAGTTATGACTTTAACAGTTGTAGGCAGTGAGGGGAGTAACAAAGGGTAGTGCAAGAATGGGACCCGCTCTTCAGAGCTGGTATAAGTCTCAGGCCCAACACAACTAAACTCAAGAAGAGGGAGATACAGAGCAAGGAGAGCCTTGTGGTGTCATCTTCTTTTAGAGCAGCAATAGCCCATCTATTGAAGGACACAAACCAAACAGATCTCACAAAGAAGTAAGCAAGAGAATAGTCTGCTTATGTTTTCTCACTCTAATTTCCTGCTGTGGCTTCCCAAAAGGACCACTGGATAAACCTATCCAAAACCCAGAAAGAAGAAGGGTCCATGGATAATTATTCAACTATCTTGGCCTTCTACCAAGTGGTTGGGCAAAGCCAGGATTCCCAAGGAAGTAGAGGAGCCTATGTCTTCAATGGACCATATACATTTGGATAGATAAGCATATCAGAGGTGGTGGTCTTGGGCCAGAAAATAATAATCCTTACCCCAAACTGTAAGGACATTTACCAACATCTGGGCACCCCAAGTGGCTCAGTGGTAAAGAATCTGCCTGCCAGTGAGAAGACATGGGTTCATTTCCTGGGTTGGGAAGATCCTCTGGAGAAGGAAATGGTAACCCACTCCAGTATTTTTGCCTGAAGACCCTGGATGGCTACAGTTCATGGCGTTGCCAAGAGTCGGACACAACCTAGCGAATAAAAAACAATTAAGTTCTTGATTTGCCCAATGGATTGTGCTAAACATTTTAATTACCTGTATTCCTCCTTACAGTATTTTGAGGTAGGTCCTATTGTTCTCATTTTGTTGAGTATGAAACTGAGCACAGAGAGGTAATTATCTTATTAAAGAACACATGATAAAATTATAGCTGTTAGAGTCAAACCTTTATGGGTCTAGTCTAGAGCCTGTTCACTTAACAACCACATATCATATTTTCTAATAGTTGACTTGAAATGCTGACAAAGTTCCAACTGTGGAAAGGAATTAAAACACAAAGATATTTAAATTTACTAAATATAATATGAATTAACAGGTTGTTATAATTAATAATATGTATTATAGTTTTAAGTTTTATGGCAACTCTGTAGCATTAAGTTGGAGGGGAAGCAGAAGTGATGGGATTTACTATATATACAAAGTTGCACTATTGCTTAAAAAATGAGATGAAGAGGAAGGAACCATTTGGGTAGATATACTCATTGGACAGATAAAATTGTCCACTTTGCTGAAATCTGAAAGGTAAATTTTAAAAATAAACTAATTCATGAAATTACACATACACACACATATAAAGTCTTCACTGAAAGTAAACTTTGACTCAAGATTTTGAGAATCTGAGAGGAATTCCACTGAAATGTTAAAAACACAGTCCTAAAATTCAATAATTTACAGAAAGACCTTTTGGAGAACTACTTTGTTTTCTGTCACATTTC
Source organism: Capra hircus (assembly GCF_001704415.2). Taxonomy (NCBI): domain Eukaryota; kingdom Metazoa; phylum Chordata; class Mammalia; order Artiodactyla; family Bovidae; genus Capra; species Capra hircus. The sequence continues at coordinate 35,460,212 of NC_030809.1, read as the reverse complement.
TACTTAATATCAAGCGCTTGAGAAATTTTATTGATCATGAAAGCAAATGTTAATTAAAAGGTGTCTATATCCATGGAGATACGAGTGAATGCAGAGAGAGAGAAAGGCTTGGTATGGTTGGGAGAAGACAGCTATTCTTTTCTCAGTACATAAGTTTATCTTGAATGCTATATGGTTCATGGCTTCAAAGAAAGTCCTGAAGTTCTAGAATTTACTAGTTAGTTTGGATTTAAATATTATTTTTTTCTTATAGTAATACTTGTGTCTAATACACAGGTGTAGAATGTATTTTACTTAAGTAGGACCTGCATACGTAAAACACATGTAAAGTAAAATATGATTAGTAACCAATTATTAAAATCTATACTATATGCACATTAATATTCAAAGCAGAATAATTTTTTGACATAAAACTATGAACAAAGAAAAATTACTCAAAGTAAGAATCATTCTCTAAAGTCAGTAATGTCTCTTTGTGGTTTATGTTTAACTTGCATGCTATTTTATATGCAAAGACTTCACTTGTATACCCACAATATAAGGAAATCAGAACATTTTCATTTTGTTATAAATAACAGTCACTAATGCAGGAACTATGATTTTTAGTCATCAGAATTATAAGTGCCATGAAAATGCAGGTGCTTAATAAATAAAATTAGCACTTCATAGGTATTTTGTTACCTACATTTTTATATCTCATCCCAAGACCTTGTTCAGTCTGAGGCAGATAAGACAAATGGTTGCATCTTTTAGAATAAGACTGAAGAATGAGAAATGGAGAGGGCATAGGTGATGAGGAAGGGGAGGGAGCTGAAGAGAGAGAGAGAGAGAGGAGGAGAGGGAGAGAGCTAGAGACAGAATGACAAGGAAAGGAAAAGAGAGGGGCAGGGGACTTCCCTGGTGGTCCAGTGGCTAAGACTTCGAGGCCTGAGCTCCCAATGCAAAGAACCCAGGTTCAATGTCTGGTCAGGGAAGTGGATCCCACATGCCACAACTAGAGAACCCACATGCCATAAAGATATATATCCCATGCGCTGCAACCAAGACGAGGCACAGCTAAAGAAATAAAATTTTTTTTAAGAGGGACAGACAGAGATATTGAAATAGAGGTGCTGACCTTTAATGACCTTTTGCTCCTGTCTTCACATCTGGTAATACCAGTGTAAGTAATAAATCATGTGGTGTCATGCTTACATTGCTTTTGCTTAATTAGAAGGAGCCATGGACTTACTCCTTGAATGACATCTCAAATCTTGATGATGTCATGTAAACTTATGGCTGTAGATCTATATAATAATGACTCCCTCTTTCATAGACCCTTTTCCAGAATTTCAGGCATAGAGAGCTAGCTGTCTACTCTACATTTCTATTTGGATGGAAGGTAACATAAGCATAACACATCAATCAGGTCCAGGTGTTAGCCACTCAGTCAAGTATGACTCCTTGGTGACCCCATGGGCTGTAGCCCACTAGGCTCCTCTGTCCATGGAATTCTCAAGGTCAAATCCTGTAAGATGGTGCTCTTAAAAGTGCTGCACTCAATATGCCAGCAAATTTGGAAAATTCAGCAATGTCCACAGGACTGGAAAAGGTCAGTTTTCATTCCAATCCCAAAGAAAGGCAATGCCAAAGAATGTTCAAACTACTGCACAATAGCACTCAACTCACAAGCTAGCAAAGTAATGTTGAAAATTCTCCAAGCCAGGCTTCAACAGTACATGAACTGAGAACTTCCGAATGTTCAAGATGGATTTAGAAAAGGCAGAGGAACAAGATATCAAGTTGCCAACATCCATTCTATCATAGAATAAGCAAGGGAATTCCCTAAAATCATCTGCTTCATTGACTACACTAAAGTCTTTGACCATGTGGATCACAATGAACTGTGGGAAATTCTTTAAGATATGGGAATACCATACCACTTTACCTGCCTCCAGAGAAGTCTGTATGCAGGTCAAGAAGCAACAGACTCGGACATGGAACAATGGACTGGTTCCAAATTGGGAAGGAGTATGCCAAGGTCGTATGTTGCAACCCTGCTTATTTAACTTATATGCAGAGTACATCATGTGAAATGCCAGGCGGGATGAAGCGCAAGCTGGAATAAGATTGCTGGGAGAAATACCAATAACTTCAGAAATATCAAGGGGGGCAGATGATACCCCCCTTATGGCAGAAAGCGAAGAGGAACTGAAGAGCCTCTTGATGAAAGTGAAAGAAGAAAGAGAGTGAAAAAGCGAGCTTAAAACTCAACATTCAATAACTAAATCATGGTGTCTGGTCCCATCACTTCATAGCAAATAGATGGGGAAACGATGGAAACAGCAAGCAACTTTATTTTCTTAGCCTCCAAAATCACTGCAGAGGGTGACTGCAGCCATGGAATTAAAAAACACTTGCTTCTTGGAAGAAAAGCTATGACAAACCTAGACAGCCTATTAAAAAGCAGAGACATTACTTTGCCGACAAAGTTCCATCTAGTCAAAGCTATGGTTTTTCCAGTAGTCATGTATGAACCTCTATGCGTATTAATAATATGATGTAATAAGTATCTTTCTTTTTCCAGAACAGTTAGCAGAGGATGAGGAACAGAAATGCAAGTGATGGGTTTCTGGGAACTCCTGTGTAAGCAAGTAGATGTTTCATTTATTTCATGTCTTTGGGTTTTCTTTCAACCATGCTCTAATGGATTTTGCTAAAAACTGCTGAACATTTTTTCTAGTTAATATTAATTAGGAAATACTTTAAGAGCTTTAGATAATAGAAACATAATTTACTAATGATTCATTTTTATGTATATATGTTTTTTATTCATAATGGTTTATTCATTCAACACACACTTAGTACTCATATTATACTACATACTGTGCTTGCTAATTGTTGAAGATTTTTTTTAAAAAAACACAAATCATCATTATTTATTTTCTAGGAGCTTAGAGTTGAAAGAAAATAATCAATAATATTTGTTCACTAGGCATTTTGCCAGTTGCTTTTAATATAACATTTTACAAAAAACCAATGATAGTGGCATTTTTCTTCTATATTTATAGGTGTGAAAATGGTGGGAAATGGTTAGTAACTCGCCAAAATTTATAAAGCAAATGATAAGTCTGGCTCCAAAACACATTTTTAATTCTCATTTGTTGTTGCTGTTCAATCACTCAGTCACATCTGACTCTTTGCAACCCCATGGACTGAAGCACACTAGGCTTCCCTGTGCTTCACCAATTCCTGGAGTTTGCTCAGACTCATGTCCATTGAGTTAATGTTGCCATACAACCATCTCGTCTTCTGTTATCCCCTTCTCTTCCTGCCTTTAATCTTCCCCAGCATCAGCGTCTTTTCTAACGAGTCAGTTCTTTGCATCAGGTGGCCGAAGTATTGGAGCTTCAGCTTCAACATCAGTCCTTCCAATGAATATTCAGGATTGATTTCCTTTAGGATTGACTGGTGTGATCTCCCTGCTGTCCAAGGGACTGTCAAGAGTCTTCTTCAACACCACAGTTCAAAAGCATCAATTCTTTGATGTTCAGCCTTCTTTATGGTCCAACTCTCACATACAGATATGCCTACTGGGAAAACCATGGCTTTGACTATATGGACCTCTGTCGGCAAAGAAATGTCGTCCCAACCCAGAGATCGAACCCAGGTCTCTCGCATTGCAGGCAGATTCTTTACCACCTGAGCCACCAGGGAAGCCCTAGAACACTATAGTGGGTAGCTGATTCCTTCTTTAGGGATCTTCCTGGCCCAGGAATCTAACCAGGGTCTCCTGCACTGCAGGCAGATTCTTTAATTCTCATTACAAATGCTATATCACATCTGTCCTTATAGACATAAAAATATATTAAAATTATCTGGTGAATATTATATGAATTGTAAGAAAGAAAATGAGCAGTTACTTTAGGTTTGGTTTGCTCTGCTTAGTCACTCAGTCATGTCTGACTCTGCAACCCTATGGACTGTAGCTCACCAGGCTACTGTGTCTACGGGGATTCTCCAGGCAAGAATACTGAACTGAGTAGCTTATCTCTTCTCCAGCACAAGTTTCCGACCCAGGAATCAAACCAGGATCTCCTGGCTTACAGACGGATTCTTTACCAGCTGAGATGCCAGGGAAGCCCATGGTTGGTATCATAGACATAAAACTCTGGAGAGGCACAAAGTGATTCTCATGAAATAACATGAAATGTAGTCTAATTTTACACCTGGAATATTACTGAGGCAAAAGTTGCAAATAGGTTGATTATCTAGTGAACCAGAGAGTAATACTGATGAAATATCAAGGTGGCTTCCTGAAGGAGCAGGTATTTTAGATCAGTTTTAAAGAATAAATAAAAATAATTGGATAAAGAGAAGGAGGAGGCATTCCAAATACAGAAAACCACAGAAAAAAATGCACACAAGTAAGAAATAGAATGATGTGGGCAAAAGTTAACACACAATGAAGGTGTTTTTAAGACAAAGAGAAAGGCAGAAATTGGCTTGAGAATCAGGCCAATCAGATTATGGGGAGCCTTGCGTGATGTACTAAGATATTTGAACATTATTCTGTAGTGTGAACAGTAGGGAAAACAAAGAATGTTTAGTAAGAAGGATCATGGATGGTCAGAGAGGGCCAGAAATATGAGTGTCTCTTACAAAATTACTTTTGACCAACTTTCCTGGTTTTCTTCGTCAAATTTTCTATATGTTGTTTAGTCACTAAGTCATGTCTGACTCTACAGCCCATGGACTTCAGCATTTCAGGCTCCTCTGTCCTCCACTATTTCCCTTGCTCCAATTGATGTCCATTGAGTCAGTAATGCTCTCTAACCATCTCATCCTCTGCTAGAGAATATATATACTAGAACTTGAAGTGTATGTAATATAGAGATTAAAGGGTTTATTATCTCTTAGAGTCTTCTATTTATATTACAAAGGAAAGAAGAATACTAGTTATAACAGATTTTAGGATTTAAAAATTGTTACATAAACCACCATGTAAGTTTACTTCCAGGCTTAGCTAAGTTTATTACTTTGATTGGTGTTCCTCAAATTTGGAAGCTGATGAGAGTTATGAAAATGCTTGTGTCTCAGGGAGCTTGATTAAATTCCAGGAGACAATCGTGTTTAGTAATCTTATATTTTCAAAATTTGTTTAAGAGTATTCTTGATGAATGAATATAAATAAAGACCACCAAGAATGGGCATTATTGCCTTTCTTTTGCTGTTTGCTCATTTTCTCTAGATCACCTTGTTGTTTACATATCTTACCCTGAGATTATATCATTTGTTTTACAACCCATCTCTGGTTTTTAAGTTGACCTGCAGTCTCTAGCCTTACTCTAATGCTTATATTTGTAACTTTTCATTTTCCTGACCTTCAACCCCTCTTGTCTCTGGTGTGTTCTGCCTGCATCTCTTCTTCCCTTGCTCTCATTAATGATGAGACATGCAGATTGTCCATTTCAAGTATTAGTGTGTTAAAGTCTTTTCTGTTTGAGAAAGGTTGGCCATTCCAATTCTATCTGTGGCACTACTGCTTTAAGACTGACAGGCAAATATGGTGTGAGGGTTAATGTGTTAACCTTAACTTTTGTTCTTATTTGAACTGAATGCAGATAGAATTAACTTGTACATCTTCTTCCTAGAAAAAAGGCAAATAAAGTCTATAAAACTATGGAATTTCAAAATTGAGTGCAATGTAGAGAAAATGAGACCCAGAGAGAAGAAAGGAAGTCTCTGAGATGAGGACATAAGGTCATATGGTTACTTAGTGGTCATTTCTTTTATTCATTCTTTTTTTCTCTTGAGAGCATTTTACTGCATTTCTCCTGGAGTTGGAATCGCCTGTCAGTGTAAGCTGGCTGAGTCTTTTAATTGCTGTAATATATTTTCTTATCATCTTTGAAGGATGTCAGCTATGGTTCCTTGGAGATGATGTGGCTTTCTAAATTTTCTGTCTTTTATTTGTTCAATGATGTTATATTTATTGCTTTCAATCTACAATTTATAACTGATATAAAGTTTTAAATTTTTAAATGAGTTGACTCAGTTTATTTTTAAGATCTTAGTGATTGCTTTTTCTGAGGTTTTTTAAATTTATCATGGCCAAAGTGGCTGCCAATGTTGACTAGAAACCTTTTCTACAGTTTATATGTACTAATTTATTTATCTATTTCTGGTCTTCTCTATAGGATATATAATGATTGGCTATCTTCTCCTTGCTTTATAATTATAATTACACTGTTATCTTGGGCCATGTATTGAATTTCTTATTCATTGTACAAGATTCTCAACAGAGATTCATTTCTAGGTCCTAACATATCTGAAAATTTTCTGGAATATACCTAGAAAGTATTATTTCTTTTATTTTTCTCATCAGTATATTTAAATATAGATATAAAAGTATTAGGGCTTCCCAGGGGGCACTAGTGTGATAAAGAATCTACCTGCCAACGCAGAAGATACAAGAAATGTGAGTCCAACCCCTGGTTCAGGGAGATCCCCTGGAGGAGGGCATGGCAACCCACTCCAGTATTCTTGCCTGGAGAATCTGATGGACAGTGGAGCCTCACGGGCCAGTCCATGAGGTCACAGGAGTCAGACATGACTGAAGCAACTTAGCACGCATGCACTCCCATGTAAGTGTTAAGGCGATGTAGCTAGTAAGTGAGTGAAGTTCAATCGTGTCCGACTCTTTGCGAACCCATGGACTGTAGCCTATCACGCTCCTCCATCCATGGGATTTTCCAGGCAAGAGTACTACAGTGGGTTAATGTAGCTAGTATTGAAATGTAATTGTTAGGAGCTGGAACTTTGAGATCAGCGAGGCATGGGAGCAAGTCTTAGCTGTAGAGCTTGGACAAAGTATAATTTTAAAACTATGTTTTCTTATCTAAATAATACTAACATCTGTTTCAGGGGCCAGAATGAGTAAATTAGCAAGTTTATGGTAATACTTTGTCTAGATCCTGAATTTTAGTATACGATCAGTAAATGTTAGCTTTTAGCCTTAGCTTTCTGCATGTTTTTATTCCTGCAAGCATAAATTACTTTTAGCTATGTCCTTCATTCATTTATTACATTTTCCTTTAATAAAAGTGTTAATAAGAATTTATGTTAGTTTTCTAGTTTCAGTGAGAGGGGTTTTTTTGATATTACCAATTTAGAACTCCAGGGAAAGGTAACATTATGTGTTCAAAGGTAATATTATATGAACACAACAAATTGCATAGTTTTCCCTCCCTACATTAATGTTGCCCAGGATTACAAAAGTGTTTGGCGATCAGAGATCTGTGGAAGCAATGGAGCCAGGGGAACTTTCACCTGGAGACTAGGTCAAGATAAGCATCATCAACTTGTTCATAATCCTCTGGTCATAGCTTGATTTCAAATCCTTACTTCTAAGGTCGTAGCCTTTTTGAAAGGTTCTGTGAGACTTAGAAATGGCATTTTTTTCCTTACAAGAAATATGAATAAATAGCAAGTTATTCAAGTTACTTGATAAATACGCTTCTAAGTTAAAAAAAAGTTTGAATTCAGCTTTACATAACAGAAATTCAGACTTTGTATCATTTTCTTTTCCTTTGTAAAAAAAATTTTTTTCAGCAAATGGATGGAAGCTGGAAAATCTTGAGGAGTAAAATTCATGGCATTTTACATTTTTATCTAACAGCATACTTTACATATCTTTTCTCAGCTTTAATGAGAATGCTTTATATAATAGAAGCAGATGAAACTTGGGGTTTAATTTCATATCATAGGAAGACTACAAAAAGAGTTTCTGCTGGCAAATAAAAGGAGAATGGGGCATGCTTTAATTCTTAAGACTAGTCACACTACTGGCACAAGGCAAAGGTGTATAACTTCCTCTGAGAATTTGAAATTACTAGATGAATATGTCTTTGTGTGTATGAGTATAGGTGAGGTCTCTTGACTCCATTAATTCCAACTTGTGGTAAGAAACGTGTGATTATTTTTTCCATATGTTTTCCTGCCACACACACTCCTAAGGTTCCTGAGAATCTGTGTCAGGAAAATTATGTTTTCTCCTGTAAACCCTCTGATAGATTTTCCGAATATATGATACAAGGAAAAAGAAGAATTCAGGCACTTTTTACCAATCCCCAATATTCTGAAGTGTGAAAAGAAATCTGTTGTTCCCATTAATATCACCTAGGTGCTTTAAGGACAAAATGTCATTTGATTGTGTCTCTGCCTTTCTAGCATCTCTCAAATTCAGAGTCTTGCTGGTTACATGAAATCACATTTGTATTCACATAGTCGTGAGATTTCAGAATTCATCATAACCACTGTGATTTAACTGCCAGTGATCCCTGGAACTCCAGAGGGCACAATTCATATTGCATGACCATGAATCCATACCATGAAATGCTATTGTGGATTGCCTATTCTCTTGCTGACTGCTAAGGAGTAAAATGATTTTTGACATGCCTTTTTAAAGCATGTACAGGAACTGGAACATAAAACTACATAATTGAGTCACCTTGCTTAATTTCACTTTGTGAATTATTGGTTTCCTGAGAAGTAGTTTAACAGCTGAACAGAGAAAAATAATTCTCAAATTTAAAGTGTCTCTTTGGGCATTCCTTTTTGATGTAATGATTCTGCTAGAGTATATGACAAAATCATCAGTAAACACAGCATTGATTTTAGAAGGCACACTGTCATCACACAGAATACATCACTCCAAAGTAAGAAGATTTCAACATGTTTGATGTGTTATCTTGAGTATTTGTGTCTTTCTATTGACTTACTATAGAACAAAGATATAATAAATTATATTTTCTAACTTTTCAATGTATGTGTGTGTTCTTCACTGCCATTGATTTGTATATAGATCATGATTCTTCCAAGAAAACACCTCTGTCAAGTTCCTATTTTTTCCTAGATGAGTTCTTGTTGAAAACCTGATGCGTGAAGTGAATAAAGTCTGAATCTTGTATTAAGAGGGGATACAGGTTTTAATTTTGTACACATTTCCAGTTTTTTTATATTTTGTAGATATTTCTGTCTATAAAAACACAAGTGGTTGAACATGTTAACCCCTTCAGAAATAATATATAATTCCTAGCAAAAATGAGAATGGTTACATTTGTTTCTCAAATTTAACAAAGCATATGTTGATCTTAAGAAAAAATGATCTATATCTAATAGGAAGGTAACAGGGAAGCTTTCTCTTATTTATATAGCTTCTAAATGAATTATCACACTGATAATATATGCAAACTGGAGCTTGAATAACAATATACATTATGAAAATTTCTCAGTAGAATTTAGGAAATATTTTAGAAAATATTAATTATCCCATGAAAGCTACTCGATCAACAAGTGAAGTAATTTATCTAAAAGCAGTATAAGGTTTTTAAAGTATTTTACTTTAAAAATACACAAGATGTAATTCTTCATGCTATACTGTTGGATTCATATGTTATAAGAAACTTTTCTGCCTCATAATCAAGATTGTGTAACATATGAGGACAGTGCTGTATGGTTAGACTTTACAAATGATTTCAGGAGTTTGTGCCTACCATTGCCTTTCTCAATGACCATCTGAATAACTCAGAAAAGAGATAAGAAAAGTTAATTATATGAGTGACTCTTCAGTGAACAGACAAACTAAACCTAGGTCTCTTAGAGGTCATTCTTTAAAAAAAAAGGGCATTGTCCTCTGCAACGTTTTTGGGTCATTAATGATGTAAAAGATGTTTCTTGAAAACAGAGCTTAATAATTTGCAATGGTGATTTAAAAATCTAATTGGATTCTTATCAACTAATTCTCACTAAGCTAATGTAATGGCTAATTACTGTTATTGGTGACATTTAGACACGTTGAAGTCTAATTTTGCCTTTAAATTAGACAATGTAAGGCTATATTTACAGAAGCTGAGTTATTTAACACTTAGGGTACATCTCTGATAGGATTACATAGACAGCACCCATTAAATTATTAGAGTTAGCCTGTGATTCGCAGTTGGATACCAAATTTGTACAGAAGCATAATCATGATACTTTTAATCATAATAGTAATATGATTACTTTTAATCATATTAAAAGTAGTTGAAAAGCAAATTGCAACCAGTAAGTAACTGAAAAGCAAATTGCAACCACTAATGCATTGCACAGAAACATAAAATTGTTAGTTCTTTTTTTAAGATTACACGTTGAGAGAAAGGGCATTTTAAATTATAGTCTGAAGTGGCTGTTAATTATAAAATTCTATTTATCTTTCTTAATAAGCATAAACATTCATATTCTGTTATGACCACTGAGTCTTTGATCTCACCTCCTTTCAGGGAAGCCACCCCTCAGGGTGATATTACCTGAATTACAGAGAGGTCCTATTTTTCCTTGATCTTATACTCAAGTCAACAAATATTTTAGTCAGGAGAAAAGAGTCATGGGCAAAGCAGTTAGGGAAAAGTCCATACAGACACAGACCCAGCACAGTCAAAAATAAAATAAATAAATAAAATTAAAAATGAATAAATAAAAATCCTTGACAAAATTCTTGACCTGATAGAGTTTATAATGATATAGAGGAGACTCAAGAAATAAATTCAAACAGAACACTACATGGTAAGTATTGCAAATAATAATACATAAAGAGGCCAATGAATGTTGCAAGATTAAAATTGTAATTTTATGTAGGGTATACAGGGGGAAATCTACTGAAAAAGTAGCATTTGAGTAAAGATCAGAGGGAAGTAAAGAGGTGGGTGGAAGAACAGTTAGGTTGACAGAAGAGCAGTGCAAGGGACCTCTGATGGCTCAATTAAAGGAAATAACAAGAACCGCTATATGTATGGGCGTGAGCAGTAATCCAGGTGAGAGACTGTTGACATTGTTCATAGCAGCAGCAGGGAAGGTGGTAAAAAGGAGTGGGGTTCTGAATGCATTTTAAAGGTAGAGAGAACCAGGAAGATCACTGAGAAATAAGATGTGGAACTACAAGGAAAAAGAATGCAAAAATAAGTTCAAGAATTTTGATCTGATGATGTGGACGAATGGAGTTGCCACCAGCTAAGGTGAGATGATTGTAAGAGAGAGGCTGTTGGAGTGAAAGCATGGACCAGGAGATAGAACCCAGTTCAATGTGTTATCTGCTGAAGAAGGGAACGGCTACCCACTGCAGTATTGTTGGGCTTCCCTGGGGGCTCAGACTGTAAAGAATCTGCCTGCAATGCAGGAGACCTGGGTTTGATCCCTTGGTCAGGAAGATACCCTGGAAAAGGGAATGGCTTCCCACTCCAGTATTGTTGCCTGGAAAATTCCATGGACAAAGGAACCTAGTGGGCTACAGCCCATGGGATCACGAAAGTGTCAGACATGTTCAGTTCAGTTGCCCAGTCTTGTCCAACTCTTTGTAACCCCATGGACTGCAACATGCCAGGCCTCCCTGTCCATCACCAAATCCTGGAGTTTATTCAAACTCATGTCCATTGAGTTGGTGATGCCATCCAGCCATCTCATCCTCTGTTGTTGCCTTCTCCTCCCGCCTTTGATCTTTCCCAGCATCAGGGTCTTTTCAAATGAGTCAGTTCCTCACATCAGGTGGCCAAAGTATTGGAGTTTCAGCATCAACATCAGTCCTTCCAATGAACATTCAGAACTGATTTCCTTTAGGATGGACTGGTTGGATCTCCTTGTAGTCCAAGGGACTCTCAAGAGTCTTCTCCAACACCACAGTTCAAAAGCATCAATTCTTTGGTGCTCAGTTTTCTTTACAGTCCAACTCTCACATCCATACATGACTAATGGAAAATATATGTATGCATATGGCTAATTCACTTCATTGTACAGCAGAAACTAACACAAAATTGTAAAGCAATTATATTCCAATTTTTTAAAATGAGAGGAAAAGGGGAAAAAAGACTACTCATTTATCATGCTATAACTGTTTTGGTTATTCTTGCAAATGTGTATTTTCAAGCACATTTAAACAACAAAAATTATGAAGAAAACACATAATGAGTTTCTTATTGGATGCAACTGTGAAACTCTTCTGAAAATAACATATATTTGAAAGTAAACTATACAAACAGACGTTTTGAATTTTGTGTACTTAGTAACTTTACAAGTCATAGACGATTCTGTAAAAATGTTGAATAGTTACATTTACTGAATTCCTATTATATATCAAGTGTTTTATATTGATTACCACCAACCCTCACCATGGTTCTGTAATATGGTAATACCCCTCTGTAATATATCACACATGAAGTTCAATTATCTCCCTAAGTGAATACAAATAGATAAATATTGGACATGAAGAACAAAATCATTTACAGATGTTATATTTACCTACACAGAAAAATCCTAGAAATCAACTGAAAAAACATTAGAACTAATATAACTGTTCAGTATATTTGCCATAAGTAATATAAATGAACATCATCAATAGGTTTTCATTTCCAAAGGAAGGGAAAATCATCTTCACAATAATACAAAAAACAATAGACTTATCAGTAATAACTTTAATGAAAATGATGAAAGACTCTTACATATAAATCTATAAATGTTACTGACTGAACAGTAGATCTGAATAAATGGAACATTAAACTTTTAAAGACAAAACTGCAAGCACACCAGTTATTCTCTTATTCATTTATACATTTAATGTAATTGAAATCAAAATCATGATTTGCTGGGTTGGTAGTCTGGGGAGAGAAAAAAGAATCCAGAAAAAGATTTATGTATATATGACAAACACCCGATAAAGGTACCAGTTCAAATCACTGGAAAATGGTGGATTTTGCAATAAATTGTGTTAGAAAAGCTGGACATCTATTTGATATTTAGAGAACCAAGAAACTAACCCAGAGTCATATAGCTAGAAAGTAAGTAGACACTAGATTTGAGCTCTAAAAGAACACACTTTCAAGACTGTGTTTCATTACTTCTCAGCCTGCTTTAGATATCTTAAACAATTCTTGCTGAGATAAAAGGCTCAATTTTACAGATAAGTAAAATAAAACTAGAAGAGTTATTAATAAATGACTGCCTCAAAAGTTAACATTTTAGTAGTGATGGTGCTTTAACGATATCTTTAATTCCCAGCTTATCCACATTCAAAATTAAATATTTTGCCTCATGTCGAAGTTTGCCATAAAATGTGTTTCTAGCTCTAATTTCCAGATTCTTCCACTAATTCAAACCACTTTATTATTTTTGAGAATTTCTACCAATACATGTACCCAGTTATGATCATATAATGTGTCTCCCCCAAATCTAATATTTAAAAGGCATTTACAGGTGGCTGAATTCACAGACTCTGAGATGTACCTTCAACCCTTTTGAAATATCTCCCCATTCAGATCACTGAGGCACTAAATTTTGCTTCTATAGCTTCAGTCCTTTAATTGAAAACTGTTTTTCACTGTTAAAAAGCATTATTTCTGCAAGAATGCAAGTCTAATCAGGAAAAGCCTTCTTGAGGAAGTGACATCAGGGTTTATTTTAATGAAATTCAGGGAGCCATTCCATGGGATGGTATGGTGTGGGTGTTCAGTCATGTCCGACTCTTTGTGACCCCATGGACTATAGCCCACCAGGCTCTTCTGTCCATGGAATATTCCAGGCAAGAATACTGGAGCAGATTGCCATTTCCTACTTCAGGGGATCTTCCTCCCAGGGATAAGAACAGATATCTTTTGTGTCTCCTACATTAGCAGGCAGATTCTTTACTACTATGCCACCTGAACACACTTCAGTCATTCCAAGACCCAGAGAAAGAGTGTTCAAGAATTTTTTAAGTCCAAGTATAAAACTCCTATAATTTATAAAGATTAAGCTTATTTCATATTTGAAAGACCAAAAAGAGGGCTAGTGTAATAGCATGGTAGTCAGGTAATTTTGAGTAAAGAGATGTAACAGAATATGATGCTATCAGTAAAGCAGTCAAGGTCTGGATCATTTGGCACCTTCCTGGATATGATAACGAGTTTGCAACTCAAATAGAGTCCAAAGGGAAATCAAAGAGGATTCCTGTGAGCCATATTTAATGGACATAATGACAACGCCATCTCTAACTTCTCCAAAGAGAAGATGTCCTAAAGTAGACAGGGTATTTGAAAACCTACCTTAATCTTCAATTTCAAGAAAAAGAGAAGTTCAGCTGATTTAGGATACATGTTCTTTCTAATTTTTCTCTAAAATCTTATAATTTTACCACTAGAGTAATTCAAAATATGGTTAACCTGAAGTACAAATATTAAATGAAAGTAATAAATAATAAGTCTAACTCAGAATGGCTTGGTCAATTATTTTATCAGGAAAGGAGTCAATATAAAAGAAAGAGAATTAATTGGCATCAAACTTTTCAAAAGATTGAAATAACACATTCCACCTAAAGTTTCCAAATAAGTCCACTAATTTGTCCTCCAAAGACCTATTGTTTCTGCTTTTAAAAAACTGACTTATTAAACTAATTAAGACTAATAATGACATTTCCACAGAAACATTTTCAACATGTTCCCCTTTTATCACTGACTATTCTTTGTACCACGGAAAATGTTTTCCATAAACATCATCTTCAAATTTCCTTAAATTATTGTCATTCTGAGCATTTTGTATTTCACCTGTATGCATTTAATCCAATTTTTAAACAAGGAATAAATGTAATAAGCACCATGGTAGAAGTTTAAGAATTATAAAATCATAAAAACTCTAAGAATGTTTTGATAAACATTCTATTAATCGGCCAAAATAAGTAAAAACTAATTTTTCTGTCACTTAGATAGCACATTAAAAACTTAATTCTTCCTGAAAGATGTGTACCTATATTCAACATGTGTGTATGCATTGTACAATGTTTATGCTAGTTGCAAACACTTCTGTCTTTCACACTCACTTTTAAAATGCCAAAAATCTTATACTATGTCTTAATTATTTTCATATGTTGATCTGAGATCTTTTACAGGAAAAAATTAACTGCTTCAGAAATGTTTACTGAATTGTATGGAATCTGAATTTAGAATCACACTATCATTTGACATGAAGTAGAATTTAATATCACATAGAATCTGATGTTAAGCTGTCTGGTTTCAGACTCAAATCCAGTGGCTTCAGAGGTATCGGTAACTGAGTTATTCCAAGGATTTCATCATGAGAGGACTCAAACAAAATATGGCCCCCTTACCATGGTCTAAAAGATATTAACATGTTTGCCGGCACACTTTCAAGGACTACTTGCACATACACACATAAGGAACACTTTTAATCATCCAAGTCTAAATCTTTGTTCCTATTGTTTTGTGTACTCAAGAGTTAATTTCTAAGGGAAAAAACAGGAGGAGGTGGTCCTGTAAATTTAGTATTAGAATGAATTCCAAATAAATACCAACATAATTAAGAAAATCAAACTATTTTTAAATAACAAAATAATTTCTAGTTGTTAAAAGATTCATTTTGACCTCGCATTTGCTAATCACACAAGATGTGATGATGTTACTCATCACACAAGATGAATACCACCATTTGCTATCTACAAAGCAAAAGAGCCAATGAATAAACTGGACCCAGCCATGTGCATAATCCTCCCTCAGCTGATTCTCTCTGCATTGTACCAGAGTGGGAGTGTGGCTTTTTCTGCCTCTTCTCTGTAACATATAAAAGGTTTTAACTTTAAAAAAGAAATAATGAAAGAAAGAAAAAGCAGCTTCTGTTTGTACATAAACACCAGGCATGGAGATTCTATACTGCATCCTAGGAGAAACCAGGGAGCCAAAATAATGAGCTTAAAACCTCAGAAATCTGTGTCTACAATTCAATCATTTGAAAGCAGCTACTAAATAATCTCTTACATGATACCAGCATATTTTCCTTTGTAACATGTGCTACTTTGTTTATCCACTCCAGAATTTTGTCTTTATTTTAATTGCTGCTAAGCTCTTTGCTCAAGGTTTTATGGCTTCATCCTCTTATACTCGCAGATTTATAGCATGTGGCCACCGAAGTTACATTCACTTTTCCTCTTTCATGTTTAACATCATTGCCTCAAACTTTTCTGAATGCATATGAGGTCATTTATCTCTCTATGTTTCTATTCAGCCTAAGTGCTGAATTTCTGTGTGTGTGTTTTCTTTTAAAAAGAAAGTGTGGCCTCTCCCGTTGTTCTCTAACTCATTAAAATTGTTTCCTTTTCCTACTGCTTATTTCTTCTTTATTACTGAATAGCACAGAACATCACCACTATGCATCACCTTGAAAGAGATTTACTCGCCAATTTACTATAGCTCAGAAATGTATTTCCAGTTTTACTATGCAGTCAAATATGCATTAATCACCTACGGTGTCATTGTCAGCAGTATTTTGTTACCAATGATGAATATCAACTAATTTCTAAAATTCTAATGGTGGGAAGAGACACAAAATACATCAGACACAAGCCACTCTTGATAATTTATGATAAAAAATACAATGTCTATAATAAATAAATTTATTGAAAGAAAAATGTAATTAAGTCAAATGTGCATTTTTTGTTAGAAGAATTAGGCTATACTTAATCATATACAACTTTCCCCAAAGATATGATACTGATAACGATCATTTCAAGTTACACTTGCTAACATCATTTTATAAACCAGTTTTAATATATTTCACACTATTGGTTTTATTATTGCTTTTATTTTAATTATCAAATTTGCATTATTATTATTATTTACTTACACTCTTTTGTAGACCATATTCACAGTGCATTAACTTCTGCACTATTTACAGTACATTAACTTTTGGACCTCAAGAGCAAAAAAGTATCAAATTCTGTCCATTGATCCATGACCAACATGAAAAATCACATTCACAGGTATAAAAAACATTTAATATATTCACAGGTATAAATATTATCCTACAGGTACAAGGACTAGATAAGTACCTTCCACTGCCACAAATTTCATAATTACAATAATTTATAATTATAGATATTTATTTGTAGTACATCCACAGATACTTACTAAAGATTTGAAATATATGGGAGTTTTTAAGGGTATTATAACACCTACCTATTTCTTTCCCATTAAAGAAATCATTAGCAGAATTAGAATAAGTTATGGGAATAACCTTGCCTATACCGTAATTTGTTTAAAAAGAAGTAAATCATTAAAAAAATTAGACTTAACTATTCCTGGTTACATATTACTTGGGACACACTTCAGAGGTGATCATGATATTAGACCAGAAACTACTAAACTAGGGCTTCATTTCAAACTCAACAATGATCTAAACAGTAACAAATAGTGTTGATAGTCTGGCTATATCAAATAAACCCCTTGTGGCCAGCAAAATAATGACTCCCTAAGATGTTCAGGTCCGAATCTCTGGAATTTGTGAATATGTCAAATTTACAGGGAAAAATATATTTTGCAGATATGATAAAATTAGGGTTCTTGAGATGTGAGATTATATAATGGGTTATTTGGATGGGCCCAATGTGATCAAAAGCTACTTACAAAGAAAGATAGAAGTTCAGAGTTAGAGGAGATATAAGAAAGGAAACAGAGACTGGAGTGCTGACATGACTGGCTGAGTACCACAAACCAATGAATGTAGACAACCAGAAGTTGGAAAAAACCAGAAGATTCTTTCCTAGAGCCTAAGAAGTAACAGCTCCAGTACTTTGGCCACCTCATGTGAAGAGTTGACTCACTGGAAAAGACTCTGATGCTGGGAGGGATTGGGGGCAGGAGGAGAAGGGGATGACTGAGGATGAGATGGCTGGATGGCATCACGGACTCGATGGACGTGAGTCTGAATGAACTCCGGGAGATGGTGATGGACAGGGAGGCCTGGCGTGCTGCGATTCATGGGGCCGCAAAGAGTCGGACACGACTGAGCGACTGAACTGAACTGAACTGAAGAAGTAACAATGCTGTTGACAACACTGATTTTAGGCCAGTGAAACCAACTGTGAACTTCTGACTTCCAGAACTTTAAGATAATAACATCTGTGGTTTTAAGCCACTGGGTTTATGGCAATTTCTTACGACAGCAATAACAAAAGGCTTTAAACAGCAAAAGCATATTGTGTGCCTGTTAGTTGCTTAGTCGTGTCCAACATTGCGCAACCCCATGGACTGTGGCCCACCAGGCTCCTCTGTCCATGGGATTCTCCAGGCAAGAATACTGGAGTGGGCTGCCATTCCCTTCTACAGGGGATCTTCCTGACCCAGGGATTGAATCCAGGTCTTCCGCAGGTGGATTCTTTACCATTTGAGCCACCAGGGAAGCTGCAAAGGCATATTAGTATATATCAAATATGTCTCCTAAATTATCTGACTCATTGCCTAAAAATACTTAGTTAATAGTAATTCAAGTCAAACCCTAATTCAGGGAGAAAGGAAGAAGAAGCAAGACAAGATTAAAAATCTTGGGACAAATAATATATGAATATTTATCTACCATGTATAGATGGAGATTTAACTATTTTCTTCACCAAATCAGAACCATCCATTTGTTTTTTCTTCCCATTTCCCCCTACCTGCTCAATGGATAAGTGAAAATTTAGGCAGTTAGACGAGAAAATGGGTAAGTAAACAATGTTAATAATTAATATCATTTATTTTAAGAATAAAGCTTATCACAGTCTTAGTTACATTAACTTTTTGTCTACATAGTGACTAACTTGACTATATTTCCATAGGGATTAGTACTTCTATAGAAAACCAGATCTATTAACATTTAATGAAAATGGCCAATTCCAAGTTTTTAGATAAAAATCAGTCTCACAGTTCCATTCTTTCATTTAAAAAAAAAAGATGAATCCAGGACTTCCCTGGTGGTCCAGTAGTTAAAAATTCATTTGCCAATGGGAAAGACATGGGTTCAATCCCTGGCCCGGAAAGATACCTCATGCCACAGAATAACTAAGCTTGAGTATTACAAATACTGAGCCTACGCACTGCAACGACTGAGCCCATGCACTCTGTGGCCCATGCTCTGCAACAAGAGAAGCTATGGCAATGAGAAGGCTGTGCACCTCAGTGAAGAGTAGTCTCCTTTCACCTCAACTAGAGAAAGTCTGTGCACAGCTATGAAGACCCAGTGTAGTCAAAAATAAATTAATTAATTAAGTTAAAAGTATGGATCCTTCTACTTCAGTTTTAAATTATGAATTCTTCATTTTATGATCATTCAGCCGAAACATATGGCAAGAGCATAGAAAGTCTTTCCCACACAGTTAGTACTATATATAACATAATTTTACACTTACAAATTAATAGATTATATTCCTGTTATAGTTCTCTCCAGGAATTCTTTAATTAAGTGACATACTTTAAAAAGAAAAACATTATGCTGTTATGCATAATGTTGTATACAGGTTTCACAGCATTCATATAATAAAATACATGTCTTAATAAGCAAATCCATATGTTATATATTAAGGAAAACAACTGATATTAAATACAATTAAGTGATTTAACATATTTTCCAACTGAACTGACTGAACTGATACAAACATGGCCTACTCCTAGGTAAGGACCTCCTTTCCTGCACCTAATACCACTCCATCACATTTTTTGATGCAGTACAAAACAAATTACAAAACGATCAGTATACTGGGGATTAAAATAGAGCAGCTCCTTTTTTCTTTCTTTTCATTAGTTCATTAGTTGTTGCTGCTGCCTGGTCCCCACTATACAAGGCTGATGGAGGTAAACAGTGATCCTTTCCATATATTATTAGAAAAGTACTCAAAAGACATTACAAAATCCTAAAGAAATATTGCTAGATTGAGGCTCTAACCCTATAGATTGGCAGTAAATTAGATGGAATTCAATATTTAATTTTATACAGTTTTCCTGTAGTTTTCATTATTCATATTTAAAATTTGAGAAAGAAATGTAAATGCATGACAGTAGAATGCAGTTTTGTTGTTTTAATTATACTATTGGGGAACTTCTATGGTGGTTCAGTGGTTAAGAATCCACCTTGCAATGCAAAGGACACAGGTTCAATTCCTGGTTAGGGAACTAAGATCCCACATGCCATCAAACAACTGAGCCCATGTACTGCAACTATTGAAGCCTGTGCGCTCTGGAGACAGAGCACTGCAACTACTGAGCTGATACACTCTGGGGCCCATGTGCCACAACAAGAGAGCCCATGTGCCACAACTAGTGAGCCTAGGCACCAAAAGCAGAGTTTGTAAACTGCAGCGAAAGATCCCACATGATGCATCGAAGACCCCATGTGCCACAACTAAGACCAATGCAGTCAAATACAAAATAAATATTAAAAACAAACAAATTAAACTATGAGGTCTTAGTACATTATGTTTGTGAATGAGGTGGTTACTATATCCTACACATTCCGATATGCAACAGAAAGTCGAGAATAAGGAATATTTGAAATAAAAGGAATAAGAAATGGATCTAGCCTTTTTATTTTATAGTCCAGATGTTGAGAAGACCATAAATAAAACATATCTATCTAATTGTTGGACGATGACACACATTCTG
This sequence comes from Capra hircus, assembly GCF_001704415.2. NCBI lineage: Eukaryota > Metazoa > Chordata > Mammalia > Artiodactyla > Bovidae > Capra > Capra hircus. Next base: position 35,439,750 of record NC_030809.1, on the reverse strand, counting down.
CATATGAGCAAAACCACCAATTTTTGTAGTAAGGTTGAAGAATATTTCAAAGAAAATTTGATATTTGAGCTGTGCTTTACAAACATATTAAAAAAGTGTTCTAGGTGTGTCTCATAATACTGCAAAAAATCAACTCCTTGCTAAAACTTTAATGATATTAAATAGAAATAACTGATTTAAAATATCTCCCAACAGAACTGATATAAACACAACCTAGAGCTATGTAAAGGCCATCTTATCTTCAGCTAATACCACTCATTGTCACCTTTTTTTAATTTAATTTTATTATTATTATTACTTTTTTTTACTTTACAATATTGTATTAGTTTTGCCATACATCAACATGAATTCGCCATGGGTGTACACGTGTTCCCAATCCTGAACCCCCCTCCCACATCCCTTCCCATACCATCCCTCTGGGTCATCCCAGTGCACCAGTCCCAAGCATCCTGTATCCTGCATCATCAAACCTAGACTGGAGATTCGTTTCTTATATGATATTATACATGTTTCAATGCCATTCATATCTTTTTAATGCAGTACAAAACAAATTACACAGTGGTCAGTATGCTGGAGAATAAAATAGAGTGGCTCTTTTTTTCACTAGTAAATAAATTTTAACAGTATTAAAATCAACATACTCAGTTTATCTCTAGTTGTTTTATTTTTAAAAGCTCAACTGTTTTATGTAAAAAAAAGTTAAGCAAAATTGTTTAAATTTAATCATAAATAAACATATGTTTAACAAATGTCACCAACTTCACCCAAAATCATTACCTCCAGCATCTGAAGTAATGTCCTGATATTTTCCAACATTAAGTACGGCTGAACTTCAACTATGTAATAAAATACTATACTTCAGACTTAAGCATACATTCTTTTCATTTCTGTCTAGTTGCTACAGGGCACAGCTATTCATATCTGCAAAGCCTGTTGGATTTACATGTGAGGGGAGAATGGGTGAAATAAAGGTTGCATCGCAAGAAAAAGCATGAAGCACAATAGAATAGAACAAGAGAACGATTGTCCGAGGCACCTCTTTCGCACACTGCATGGATTGTGAGTGTCCAGTTCTGTTCCAGATATTTATCAAGGGCAGTTAACTACCATTCTTTTTGTTGTAGAAAATAAATGGATAGGGGTGGGGAAAGATGTCATGAGTAGGGAAGAAAGTTATGTGAGGAATGAAGGGGGAGGACGACGGGAGGGAATAACTTACCAAGGTTCTTTAAAGCATGCAAGTTAATGACCTTGCACATTTTATTCACACTTACGCTTTCCAACCTTCAGAGAGACAAGACCTGTGACAATGTCAGAATCTGAAAAGATGAAAGTAAGATGTCTTTTAAACACAAAAGTTTGAAAAAGGTAAAAATAAAATGGAGCAATCTTTTGAATCTTTGTAGAGAAAAGGAGAAAATATATTTGTGTCTATAATTTGGGTTATCAAAACTGCAAATGTTTTACAAAACCACTATATGCATAGGCTACCCACTCTAGTATTCTTGGGCTTCCCTTGTGGCTCAACTTGTAAAGATTCCACCTGCAATGCAGGAGACCTGGGTTCGATCCCTGGGTTGGGAATATCCCCTGGAGAAGGGAAAGGCTATCCACTCCAGTATTCTGGCCTGGAGAATTCCATGGACTGTATAGTCCATGGGGTCACAAAGAGTCAGACACAGCTGAACGACTTTCATATCTAAATGTGTAAGTGACTATAACCAAGAAATTGAGAATAAATTTAGCTTTTCTGGTCAATATATAAGTTAATAAAATTCAACAATAGCTTAGGATATCCTTATAGGAATTCATGGGAGGATACTATCAGGAAAAACATACTTAACTGAAGAGATCAGTTAGAATCTCATCATTTTAACACATTCAAAAAACTTACATGTTTATATATATATTGTAATATGTGTATACATACTAATGTGTATGAATAAAATTTAGAATCAACATTTGACAGACATTTCATAAACTTCCTCCAAATTTACAAATACTCAACCAATAAAATCCTTTCTATAAGACATGTCAATGTATTAGATATATTAAAACAGATAAAATTTTTAAATTGTTTTTAACTAAGTATATGAGGACAAATCACAACTTTTTATATTTAAGAAAATGTTAAAACTAGCTATACCAACTTGGTTCTCAAAACTACATAATTATTAACAGAAAAATTTAGTTCTCCACTATACTTGCTAACTTAGAACAAACTCAGATTCTAGAATGAGATAAGACTATACAAATTCTAGCTCTGACATTTTCTAGTTGTGTAACTTGGGGCAAATCACTTAACCCACCAGAGTTAAGAGATTTTAGCTAAAAAACAAGAACGATATACACCCACCTACATGACTGTGTGAGGATTATCTAATTGTATAACAGCTATAACTCTATGGTGACTAGTTCCTACATCTTTCACTCACCTCCTCCCTCATATAGACTCTATCCATGAAAATCCGTTTTGAAAAGAAAGAATCAAATTCATAATTTCCCAATTAAGGCCTATGAGACAACAGAGATGTGCAAAGAATCTCAATAGAACATAAAAGTTCAAATAAACTTTGCAAACTCCTGCCTCCAACAGTTGATAAATATTTTTTAAAGGCCCACATGGCTATATCTACCAATTTTACTTACTGATAGAGCAAGCAAGTCAATTTTCAAAAGCAGATAACATATGATTAATGTTCTACTTATTAGGTTCAGTTTTTTCAGTAAGATCATTATTTAAAGATGTTTATTTCATTAGAGGATTCCCAAGTGGCACAGTGGTAAAGAATCCAATTGATATCTACCAATTGTTATTAGCTTAATTTCTTGTGTTTCTATGAGATTTGTGATAAGGAATTCGCCATTTCTTCATATAACAAACTTGGTATGATTTCAATATTTCCATATGATTACTGTTATCAGGGTTTTTTGTTGTTTTTGTTATTTCAAAATTTTTAAAATTCCTTTATCTATCAGAGAAATGGATTCAAATATTGCAGAAAGAGATCAGGAATGAGAATGAGGACTAATAAACTTTATTCATTTTTAGGATTTGTAAACCTAATTTTTCAATATTCAGACATGTCTAAAAGAGACAGAGTATTTGAGAAAATATTTTCTGTCTTCTTTCCAAAATCATGAATTGCAAAGATTCTATATGTCACAGATATAACTTTATTTCTTAATTTCTATAACTTACTACAGTAAGGCACTAGAAAGTTGACAATTTATTTTCTTTTCCACTGAGAAGACATAGATTAAGATGATTTCTCTTTCACACAACCCAAAACATGCTGTCAGACTGAAAGACTCACTGACTGCTTAGCATGAAAATGCCAATTTGAAAAGCTAGCTATTATCCAAGAGGGCTGCCCATACTGATATCTTGTAGAAAAGACGATTTATGCATAAACTATACACATTGTTAGAATCTGTATAATAGAAAAACTTTTGATGTGTGAGCTCCTTTAGGAAGGTGGAAATTGTTTTCACAATAAATATTATTTTATCTTTTTAAACAGCTTAATGATTCCCATGAATCTATTTTAAGAACTGTTCCTTACTCAAAACTTTTAAATTCTGGTAGATAGAATCACAACCTATTAACTTTATATTTCTTCAAGCATCAGCTGCAGGATCAAAACATCAAACAGGAGCGATGTAATAAGTACTATGGAAGAGCTCACTAACTATTCTGTGAAAACTTAGTACATCATTTTTAATTCTGAGGTCTGTTTCCATGTCAATAAGTGAAGCAGCTGAACTTAGAATTGTAGAATCAAAACAGATCTTAACAAAAATTGAGTTTTTCTCTTTCTTCATTATTTTTTAAATTGAAGGATAACTGCTTTATAGAATTTTGTTGTTTTCTGTCAAATATCAACATGAAACAGCCATAGGTATACGTATGTCCCCTCCCTCTTGAACCTCCTCCCATTATATAACATGTCAGGAAAAAAAAAATGACCATCATCTCAGAACTTATTTTAGAGAGAATAATATGTGGTACATATTCTAAAACAAAATGCCTAATGCCAATGTTAAGACACTAAGAAATCATCGTAATTTAGCAAGGCATATTTGATCCAAGTTATGAAAAATTCTTGATCCTTCCTCCTTTGGAGTTTAACTACAACTTAATGTACCTTGCTGCCATATTTGACATTGAAGACTTAACTTTATTCATGAAAATGTAAGGAACTATTTTCACATGATGTTAATTCCTCATTTTTCTCCCACCTCTGACAATCTGATCACTTCCAAGGGCTTATTCTCCAACACCCTGTGTGTTTCCCTGGATGTGTAGCTTCAATCACCCATTAGACATCCTTCCCTTCTCTCATTAGGTGATTTCATGTATTCTCTTGGTTTTAATTATCACCTATGCCCAAACCTTTATCTTGGGCTCTGATCTTTCCCCTACATTATAGACTCATGTGCCTAGCTATTTAACCACATGGATATCCCCAGGCACCTCAAACTCAAAATGTTAAATTTATATCATCTTCTTAACCCTGCACTACCTCCCACTCTGGTCATCTCTTTAGAGGGTATCAGTCTCTAGCCCTGAGACATCCAAAGAACTTTCCGTAATGATGAAAATGTCTTGTATCTGCACTCTCAATATCACAAGAGCTACTAGCCACATATCTTGCTGACCATATGAAATGAAGCAAGAGAGGAAATGAATGAGAAAGTGACTGTTTCATTCCGGCATTTTAAATTTCTTCCCCTGAAAGAAAAAATGTACCAAAGTGTGTATAAAATCCCTGCTGATTTCCATTACCAAAGTTACGAGAGAAGGAAAAAGACTGTGGGTAAAACATAAAACCATAGTAAAGAGAAAATTCTAAACCTCAAAGGCCATGTTTTTTAAAACTTCACTGGAGAGAGAAATGAATGAAAAAAGTGCAAATTTTAGAAATTTTAGTTACAAAGCAACAGAGAATACCAGTTTTGTTTTTATTTTGTAAGAATAAAAGAACCAAAAAATAATATATTGTTAAAAGTATAATACTTATTATTTATTTGACAGATATTTATTGAGTGCTTACTATATTTAAGGCACCTACTAGGTTCTGGGAGTATGTGCTTGTGTGGTCAGTCTCTCTGTCATGTCCGACTCTTTGAGACCCCGTGGGCCATAGGCCTCAAGGCTGCTCTGTCCATGGCATCCCCCAGATAAGAATACTGGAGCGGGTTACCACTTCCTTCTCCAAGGGATCTTTCTGACCCAGGGATCAAACCCACATCTCCTGCACTGGTAGATGAATTATTTTCAACCGAGCCACCAGGGAAGCCTAGGTTCTAGATATTATGCAAGAAAGGAAAACAGACATCATCCTTGCCCTCATGAATCTTCAATACAGTGGCTTTTCTCCCAAGTTGTTTTTTCTTTTTGGGTAAAAATTCAAGCTTATTTTACCCTTGAAAGAGAACTGAGAAAATAGAATCAGGGAAAAATAAATACAAATATTTTTCTTTTGAGAAAACACTGCTTTTTAATGTAAACTGTAGTATGCACTTTCTTTAGAGCATACACTCTTTTTCTAGAGCAAACACTAATCTTTAGTGTTTCGTCCTTATTAAATCTGATTTGTTTTCTAGCAACCTTTTGAAATGAAAGAAAATGTAATTTCAAGAAACAGTTTCAAAATATTTCTCCTAACATAAGATGAAATTGGTATAAAGAATAATAATGAAATATACATTCATAATAACCTCTATATATTTAGTTTTTAAATAACTACAAAAAAAACTGTATCACAGTTGTTAGAAAATATGGCATGCCTTAAATAAGTGTAAAGTATTTTTGAAGTACAAATACTGATGGGATAATAGAGTATAAGATTAAGTGACAGGTAGAAGAAACAGAAATCTGTAAGAGCTGATTAATCACTACAGAATTATATTCTCAACTGATTGTTCTTAAGTATAAAAAGACTGTGTCTCCTGTTTATAAATACCACAGTGCTTCTTTCGTTAGTTATCTTCTTCTGTTAAAAAAAAATAAAAAACAATACTGAGGTGATTAATTGTGAAGGTTAAGAAACAAATATTCTGTTAGGAGTTTTAAAATGCAGAACTAACTCAAAACTAAAATAACAATAAAAGTATAGCTATTTATACTTAGCGAATACAATTTTTACAGGATTTTTAGGACAAAAATGTATTTTTTCACTTTATGTCAAAGCATTGAAATAATATACATAATCACAAAATTAAAAGATAATCATTGGTAGTATATTTACAGTGCTATCAGAAAGTACCTGTAAACTCTACTTTTCCTTAAACAAAATCAATTGTAATGGCATTTATTTTTTCAGAGCTAAATATTCCATATTTTACATATTCTACTGTATATGCCTTAAGATTTTATTATAACTGTGCCCCAAAGTCTATTTAGTTCAGTTCATCACAGCATTCAATTCTTACAGGCATGCCAATGAAATTTTCATAGAGATGTGTAATGATCTTCATTATACCAACTTCAAAGGGTAGGGTTACCTCAAAATAGCATAGTACACTATCCTTTAATGATCCTTCACAGAGGAAATATTTTTAAATGTGTATATAAATAATTCTTGAAACTATTAACTGTTTTAAATTAATAGAGACAGATGGTGTCTTTACTTTTTGGCTCCAAATATATTTGAATTTATTTTAAAATCATAAAACATGAATAAGCCAAACAAAATTCTAAAATTAAAATTTTAGAGTCCTCCAATCACATGACATTTCTGTACATGAATGTTCTGTGGTTTCATCTTTATTTACTCAGCCGTGTTCATTGGTCTTTAAATCACTTCAACTCCTCCTTTCTGGACCATTGCAAGATTTGTTAAAACTTCCTTGATATGTTACCACACAGAGTATTCTCTCAGAAATGGATACCCCAAGCTTTACACCAAGGTGATGATGAGTTTTACTTACTTTTAACATCTTTCTTCATAATTTTCCTTAGCTCTAGAATTAATACTGTTAAATCACTACCTATCAGCCTTTGGTATAATATTGCTTAATTATCTCTAAATCTTTCAATACCACATTAAACATTTTTCAATTAGCTCAAACAATTTTTCCCTTGAAACATTTTTTCTTTGGCCAGAAACATCTGAAGTGATGAAAGTTTTGATCTGAAGATAATTTTTAAAATAGAACATTGGCAAGATCAATTTTTCCATAGAGCACTCTAGGAATACCACTGAGTTTTTTTTAAATCATTCAGGTGTAATAACATTATTATTTATTATATATAAAATATTCATTATATAATTATCTTTTATTTTATACCATAAAGCAATGGGAACTAATCATCAATTGCTCTTCTTATTTTGGCTCCCAAAGCCATTTATTTAATAATTTATTTCAACAAAAATTACTGGATACCTACTAGGTGTTGAGAATTGTGGTGCTGGAGAAGACTCGAGATTCCATTAGACAGCAAGGAGATCAAACCAGTCAATCCTAAAGGAAATCAACCCTGAATATGCATTGGAAGGACTGATGTTGAAACTGAAGCTCCAATACTTTGGCCACCTGATGAGAAGAACTGACTCATTGGAAAAGACCCTGATGCTGGGAAAGACTGAGGGCAGGAGAAAGGGTCAACAGAGGATGAGAGGGTTGGATGGCATGAGTTTATGCAAACCCAGTGAAGGACAGGGAAGCCTGACACGCTGCAGTTCATGGGTTGCAAAGCGTCGGACACGACTGAGCGACTTAAGAACAGCTACTATGTGCTGCATATGCTGTCGTGTGCTGAGCATATAAGATAAGGAAGAAACATTCAGAAAGCAAATGAGTGTGAGCAAGAGAGAAAGGTTACAACAAATAAGTGTGATACTATAACAGCTTTTGAAAGTAGCATTCAACGGCTGCAAAATTCATTTACTTTTGGGAATGGGGACTCAGGAAAAGTGAATGATATGCACTGTATTTTTAGCTGGGTTTTGAGATGTATGCAAACATCTGAACCAAACACCTGTGAAGAGAGAGAGAGCAAGAGGAAGAGCAATGAGGGTATACAGTTGAGAAAGTATAATTTAGAAATTCTATGACAGATGAAATTTGTTGAAGAAAATCGAATAACCCAGCAGGCACATAATATAGGGATCAAGTATGGATAAAGAGGACGATGAAAAGCAAAAATACAGACAGGCTGTGAAGGACTTTCTAGGTTGTTCTTAGAAGTTTGTACTTGATTCCTATCCAGACAGTGGAGGATTTTAGTGCAAGAGTCCACATTCAGGTCTTCACTGGGAAAGTCACTTAACAGTGCAAAATAGGCTTCAGGGCAGAGGCTGGAGGGATCCAGTTTGGAATCAAAGGACTATCACAATATTTCCAGATAGCAACTGCTGAGAAAATAAAAGGGAGAGAAGCAACTGAGGGAAGGAGAAAAAATACAGAAACAAAATTACTAAACTTGAAGACAAGAAGGAGACATGAACAATCAAATATGATTCAAAGCTTCCCAGTTTAAGTAACAGATAATTCAAATAGAAAAAAAGGAAAAAAATTCATGAGTGTCTTAAAGAGAGAACAAATGCTACTCATCTTGAGATCTGTCGTGTAACACAGGCATACTACAGACATTTAAACGGCTGCAAAGTAATAGGTCACATTCATTTTTGCAGTTAGTCCCTTACTACAATCTCCATATTTTCACCCATAAGTCTGCTTTTCTAGATGACCAAAGTATAAGACTGTTTTAAGCATAATCAAAAGTCTGACTGGTAAGTTTGTACAGGATGAAGTTTGGTACCATATATCGGAATGGTTTGGGGTCATATATCAAAATGCCTTGATCTTCATATATAAGGACATCATTAGTTCATGTTCTTTGAGTTAACTTTTTCTTGAATGGTACTAGATTTGCACAAAATATTTCCATAGTCTCACTTTCGGGCAGTTCTTTCCAGATAATATACAACTTAAGTTAGCTAAGGGAAGTCATGGTGACAATCTTTGGTATATAACATATATATGTTTAAATATACATGTATATATAACTGGGCCATATACTAATCACATTATTGACTTTTGTTATGAACAGTAAATTTATTTCATCTGTCATAGAATTTCTCAACTATTTTTAGATATTAGACTTTATACATGAATAAGTTTATTTGATAGGGAAAAACAAAAGATTCCAAATATTATTCTGCATTAATATTCTCATATGTGGTAAAATCATGATATCCCAATACTGACAACATACGAAGCACAAACTAATTATTTTGTGTGTCTTCCCAGCCAGTCTCATTCAATCAGCTACAGGACTCAGTTCAAAAGGTGATTAATTGGTCCCTGTTTCATACTGCAGAATTACCAGCCCATCTATGATATATGCAAAGACATTGAGATATTTTAAATTTGAGCTTAATCAACTTCTCTAGATATTAAACATAGAGAAATAAGAGGAAGGTTAATTGCCATTGAAACCTTCACTGAGGTAGAACAATTTCCTATTCGCTCTTATCCAATGATATACTCTGTACACAATACCTGTCGATCAGCAGTCAACACCTTTGGAGGTGGAATATAGAAACTGCTTCCTCTACTTAACTAGTTGGAGTGATGTGACAATGATTAGGTATGCATGAGAGGGTATCAGTAACCCCAGAAGTCTCAAAATAATGACTCTCCTTCTTATCCTGCAATCCAATCATCTTAGCTAGGAATGATTGAAATGTTTAATTATTACATGGAAATCAAGGAGGCTATTTTGCTCTACTTTTTCCACAATTGTCTCACATTTTTAAGTAGATTTTTTACCAACTTTCAAAAACACTGATATATTTCTACATCTAGACAGATAAATTTATTATACTGATATTTCTCTTTCTGTTTTTAGGAGTAAGAGAATATTTTCAAACCGAGTTCCATTCCAGTAGAATCATTTTGCAGTCATTTTAGGATTGTTGTTGTTGTTCTATATATTGATAAACAGGTAACAACAGTTTCCCCCCCCCACAGCATTTCTATTTCTGAGATTAATATTTTTATAAGTCATCATGGTAGTTATCAGTTTAGCAACCTGAGACTCACTTGAGGAATTCATCTTTCTATAATCATTTTCACATTTTAAGGCTCAAACATACTTTCAAGGAGTTCTACTTATAAAAACACCCATTCCTGTCAAGCAGTAATTCAAACTGACCTAGAAATATACTATATATTTTAAGCAACTATATCAGTTTCCTAGAAGGACATTTTGAGCCCTTCTGGCCCAAATCATGTTTTAGTAACCTTTAGAATTTTAAATGTTTCTTTTCTCAAAACAAGTGGTGGTCAATTAAAAACTATTTTTGCAAACAGCAATGATATTTTACACATAGTAGGCAGTCAAAATGGGCTTCCTTGGTGGCTCAGAAGGTAAAGAATCCCCGGGTTGGAAAGATCCCCTGGGGGAGGGCATGGCAACTCACTCCAGTATTCTTGGCTGGAGGATCCCCATGGACAGAGGAGCTGGGGACTAAGAGTCAGACATGACTGAGCGACTAAGCACAGGGAGTCAAAATATTTGTTTAAATTAATAGTAAAAGTTCACTGAAGTACTGAAAAAGGGCACAATATGTAGCTAAAAAAAAATTAGAAAGCAACATTTAAATTAATGCAAATTGAAAACCAGGAGACTACTGGAAATATTAACAATTTTAAAATGTCAACCAAACCAGGTTCTCATTTAATCTTGCCACCGTTTAGCTCTGTGATAAGTCACATGCTTAAATTTAAAAGTGAAGCAGAGAGTATTATAATGTCAAAGAATGAAAACAGGGAGGCTAGGAAATAAGATGCCTTGGTTCACAGTCCAGCATTTATATTAACCTCTCTGGGCTCGTTCTCTCATTTTAAAGTGAGAGAATTGAACTAAATGACCCTCTTACTTCCTTTTCATCTCTAGAACATTATAATTTCATGAAGGGAACCACAAGTAATGGCATGATCAAAATTGCTAAGGTTAATCCCTGAAAACTTCCTAAGACTGATTTTAATTGAAAGTTTCTGGAAAAGGCTAATATGAATACGCTAACAGGGAAAATATACAGCAATAGTCACAGTCCACCTATTGGCTGAATGAATGAAGAAGTAGAAACAGAATATAATCAATTATATTTTATGTCTCTTTTTAATTTATAAAGTATTTTCCCACAAATTATGCATGAAAATAAGCTTATGAAGATAAGAAAACTTCACATAGGTCCTTTCTTATAAATGCACCCTAAAAACAATCCTTTGAAAAAATTACCAGGATCTTTTAACCCAGGATCATGAAAACATTTAAAAGGTAAAGCCATATATCAAAGTTAATCACTTGAGTCTAGCCTATATTCCAGTCTTACCCATAATGATCTGGCTCAATCAGAGTCTTTTTATCACTTCCTATTTTCCTGCTTCTCCAGGCTTCATTACTACAATATTAAATAGTTTTGTGCTTTTTACCACTTGTACTTCAATTAGTATCCTCTATGTATGTGAAACACAGACTTTTTATCACTTTCTTTTTTCTACTACATTTTATTTTATAGCCGAGCTTGCCACAATCATTTTTCTCTTGTATTTTAAATTCCATATCTCATTTAAGAGTGATATAATAATGTTAACATTAAATCTAAAATGGAGACTGGACTTGAGAATACACTGAGCAGACAAAACCACTTAAGCCACGTAAGCAAAACTGAATTTAGCTTATTTCATGAACATAAGTGAAACTTTACCTAGGTTATTTCTTGTAAATGCAAATGTAAATTCTCAGACAATCGTAAAAGAAACAAGTCATCTTCCTAAAACTGATAATTACGTTTAACCAATCTCCTGATCTCTGGAAATCCCCATCATAACAACCAATCACTGCAAAGGTTAACAACTTCCTCATTTCACTTTATAAGCTATTGTGTAAAACTTGACATCCCAATGATTTATATTAGTTTTTGTTTTTGAAAGCTTCCAGTTTGCAAACTATTCTTAAATGTAAACTTTTACTATAAACTTACAAGAAATACTATTTATTGATTTGGTGGTCTTAATTTTGTTACTTCTTGAGTTCTGACAATAGATAGTAAGTTCAGCTTAGTACTATTAATATATTCAACCAACCACGGTCAAAGAAATGATAACTAAAAATTTTAAGTGCAATTAGATATAAGAACCAGACCTACCAACTTCTACAGATCCTAAAGGTACTTAAAACATCCTACAATTCCTGTCTTTATTATTTTTTAAATAAAACATTTTATGACAATATTAAAGAAAATACTATAGAATTCTAGAAGTTTAAAAATATTACATTTTCAGCAATAGTGATTTTGTTGTTCTTTGAAACTACATACTACTTTATCAGCATTTTTTTTGAAGGTAGGACTGAAAAGCATCAGTTAAAAAGGGAGTTAAAAAACATCTAACATAACTTAAAATTCAACGTAACCATTTAAACATTATAGAATCCTTAAAATCTTACTTGCCATATTACCAATGTTTACAAAATTGATCAATGGTTACAACTGATTCTTCTTAGGAAAACAATTATTTTCTCTCCATTACATCAGTAGGCCAATGCTGATTTGTAGATTATCAAAGGAATCACTTATTTTTCCAACATATTAACTGTTTCAATAGCTAACTTAAAAAAAAAAAAAAGATGGAATCTCCATATTCTTCCTCATAGTGGCTTTATCAATTCATATTCCCACCAACAGTAAAAGAGAGTTTCCTTTTCTCTGCGCTCCCTCTAGCTTTTGCTGTTGTAAATTTTTTGATGAGGGCCATTCTGCCTGGTATGAGGAGATTGGGATGGACATGTGTAAAATAGCTAGCTGGTGAGAATAGGGAGCTCAATTTGGATAGTACAGGGAGCTCAACTTGGTGCTCTATGGTGACCTTGATGGGTGGGAAGGAAGGGGAGTAGGTGGGAGGAAGGCCCCAGAGTGAGGGGACATATGTATACATATAGATTATTCACTTTGTTGTACAGCAGAAACTAATACAACAGTATAAAGCAAATATTCTTCAATTTAAAAAAAAAAGATGGATCAAAAAAACAAACATCCAATAAATAGTATTCTTCACATCATTTAATTGATTTAGGAAGAACTTTTTAAAGTCTACATATGAACAACTAATACTTTCACTTTTCAATTTTTCATATAATAATGGCATTTTTCAACTAATAACATCATAGTGTTCTAACTACTATAATTAGCATCATCTTACTATTTATAGATTCAGCATAAAATAATGCTTTGAATAATTAGGGTCAAAAGTACATCAGTTCCCAAAATGAAACCATTATGCATTTTTTGTATATGAATATCTCTCAAAATAGTATGATTTCAGAGAATCAGGCCCTTGGAAAACACTTGGGGACAATAATCAAATAGAGTTATCTTCTTTTGGGTTTCCCTGATGGCTCAGATGGTAAAAAATCTGCCAGCAATGCAGGAGACCTAGGTTTAATCCCTGGGTTGGGAAGATCCCCTGGAGAAGGAAATGGCAACCCACTCCAGTATTATTACCTGGAGATCCCATGGACAGAATCTTGTGGGCTACAACCCATGGGATCACAAAGAGTTAGACAGGACTGGGCAACTTTCACTTTCTTTATATGGTAAACTTTCATCTAATGTTTGCCCCTATGACTATACTACATATATATTACTGCCACTTTTTGACTGCAACTTCTGCTTCAAAGCAAAATGACTGTCACTTATTAGTTGCAGTTTTTTGTTGTTGTTTAGATGCTAAGTCATGTCCAACTCTTTTGTGATCCCAAGGATTGTAGCCTGCCAGGCTACTCTGTCCATGGGATTTCCCAGGCAAGAATACTGAAGTGGATTGCCATTTCCTTCTCCAGAGGATCTTCCCAACCCAGGGATCGAACCAAACCCGGGTCTCTTGTGTCTCCTGTATTGGCAGGCAGATTTTTTACCACTGAACCACCAGGGAAGCCCAATGGCAGTTCTAAAGAGATGTTCATGTGTCTTGGTTTTCAACTATGCTTAGCACTGCAAAAAGTTTTTCACATTCTCATTTGCCAGGTTACTGCTTTCCAAAGACACTCTTGCACAGACAGATACTTTGCAGATCTGTTAATGGTATTAACGTTTTTAAGGTTTTGGGAAAATAGTATCTCAAGTTCGAGACCAATGTATTGATTTGCACATTCTTGTTTTTAACAAATATACATGTATTCAGATTCTCAATGACTTCCATAACATAGTCTTACCATAGATACTCAACCGTTTCCTTTCAACCTTTCTAATCCTACAGTGAACTAGCTTTAAGGTTTGGGGCACATCCTACATTTATTCTTGTTTCTAATATATTCTTTATGTTCTTCTTTCTGGATGGAACACCAGCTTTCTTTAGCTCTATTTATTTCAATACGGTAACCTTAGGTTAAGCCAAAGTGAACTTTAGAAGACTGTAGTTCATACCGATCCTGGCATTCTCTGAAATTCAACTGCACATATAGTCTGCAATACCACATATGTTTACAATAAATTGTTTTCTGTTTTAGGTATGTTTGTTATACCTTTATAAGTGGACTGTAAATTTCTTGTGAGTAGAGTTTAAGTCTATCATTGTAAGATTTGGTGTTACCTGCTCCAGACCAAGATATGTGTGTATGTCTGTTAGTCACTCAGTCGTGTCTGACTCTTTGCTACCCAATGGACTGTAGCCCACGAGCCTCCTCAGTCCAGTTCTAAATCCTTATACTGTTTCAATGAAAGCAAAAATTATTTTCTGACACATTCAGCCAGGGTATGGGGCCAGATTCTCTGTGCTTCACCCAAGTCATAGGCTCATCACCACTGACTCCACTGTAGATGAATATCTGTCTTATTTGGGGGAACTATTTTCTACTTACTCCAACTATGTGATTCAAGTAAGGGTTGCTTATCACAGTTCTAAACCCTCCTAACAATAGGTTTCAAAAAATAATGAGACCTGAGCCAATCAAAGACATTCCCTGTAGATTTTCCAACTGGTATTAAGAAAACGAAAGAAATCTGAATGGCAAAGTTTAGAAGATACAGGACTGAAAGCTGGTGGAAATTATGATTCCACTCTATTGAGAAAAGTTAATCTGGGAGACTATCACTACCATGAATAAGAAGGACAGATAGATAAAAAATTAGAAGAGTGGTTTGTAGCAATAATCTAGTTTTAGATTCATTTATCTCTGAGGCCCAAATATGCCCTTGCTCTCCCAGTAGTGGAACCCTCTGTGGACATGCATCCAAAGGTTAACAATCTAGAAGAGAATATAGATTATTTTAATGTCTTTATTTTTTAGGAACTACATGCTCTAAATTTAGGTCAAGGAACCTGTATCACTTTTGGTGAAAAGCAGCAGTTACAAATAAAAGCTTTTTTTCTGTTTTATTTTTTTCTTCTTTAGCCACACCTTACTGCATGAGGAACTTCCAGTGGAAGGTCAGAGTCTTAATCACTGAATCACCAGGGAAACGCCATTCATTTCAAATGTAAGTGATGTTACTATTCATAAACAAAGTAGGATAATAGATTATCGACTCTCTCCTATAAGCAGTCTGGATATTTTATGTAGATGAGAAATTCTACACTGGGCCTAGACCAAGAATAACTTCAGTATTCATGTGAATGTCAGGTAAGATTAGAATAATAACACGAGAAAGAATGAGAGCAGTTTACCTTCAATGCAACATTTTGACTGGAGATATAGTTCACAAAGAAAGATAACTGAAATGGTGCCTCTATCTCTAACATTCATCTTTCTACTTTAATCAAATTTAGTATCTGACATATTCAGAGTACATCATGAGAAACACTGGGCTGGAAGAAACACAAGCTGGAATCAAGATTGCTGGGAGAAATATCAATAATCTCAGATATGCAGATGACACTACCCTTAAGGCAGAAACTGAAGAGGAACTAAAAAGCCTCTTGATAAAGTGAAAGTGGAGAGTGAAAAAGTTGGCTTAAAGCTCTTCTTTCAGAGAATGAAGATCATGGCATCTGGTCCCATCACTTTATGGGAAATAGATGGGGAAACAGTGGAAACAGTGTCAGACTTTATTTTGGGGGCTCCAAAATCACTGCAGATGGTGACTGCAGCCATGAAATTAAAAGACACTTACTCCTTGGAAGAAAAGTTATGACCAATCTAGATAGCATATTCAAAAGCAGAGACATTACTTTGCCAACAAAGGTCCATCTAGTCAAGGCTACGGTTTTTCCAGTGGTCATGTATGTATGGATGCGAGAGTTGGACTGTGAAGAAAGCTGAGCGCCAAAGAATTGATGTTTTTGAACCGTGTTGTTGGAGAAGACTCTTGAAAGTCCCTTGGACTGCAAGGAGATCCAACCAGTCCATTCTGAAGGAGATCAGCCCTAGGATTTCTTTGGAAGGAATGATGCTGAAGCTGAAACTCCAGTACTTTGGCCACCTCATGAGAAGAGTTGACTCATTGGAAAAGACTCTGATGCTGGGAGGGATTGGGGACAGGAGGAGAAAGGGACAACAGAGGATGAGATGGCTGGATGGCATCACTGACTCGATGGATGTGAGTCTGAGTGAACTCCGGGAGTTTGTGATGGACAGGGAGGCCTGGTGTGCTGCGATTCATGGGGTCGCAAAGAGTCGGACATGACTGAGCAACTGAACTAAACTAGACTAGACTAGTATATGACATTTATAATTTTAAGAAATTTTCCAAGCAGTTTTAAGAAATGTACTCTTATTTAAGAAACAGTATCATTTCAGTCTATATTCTTTAATACAATTCTAACAAAGAGACTTTTACACAGTCATCAACTTTAGTCTTCAGGTATCAGGTTCTGTCAACTCAAGAAATAGCTACCTATAAGTGACTATGTACAGTTTAGATTCAGCTTCTTATTTCCAAATTATAGATTAAATAAAATCACATCATATATTCACTCATTATTACAGATTTTTATATATGGCACAGGTTATATTCAGTTCAGTTCAGTCACTCAGTCGTGTCCGACTCTTTGCGACCCCATGAACCGCAGCACACCAGGCCTCCCTGTCCATCACCACCTCCCGGAGTTCACTCAGACTCATGTCCATCGAGTCAGTGATGCCATCCAGCCATCTCATCGTCTGTCATCCCCTTCTCCTGCCATCAATCTTTCCCAGCACCAGGGTCTTTTCCAATGAGTCAGCTCTTGGCATCAGGTGGCCAAAGTACTGGAGTTTCAGCTACAACATCAGTCCTTCCAATGAACACCCAGGATTGATCTATTGTGCTACCTTAAATTTAAGTACCAAAGGTAAGAATATATTTTAAACCTGAAAATCTGTAAACAAAGATTGGTTCTGTACTCCTCCGGTTAAGAAAGAACTTTTATTATGTACCAATACACTTAGTAAATACATAGAATTGGGTATTAATATTTGATTAACTTGACTACAAACAGAAAAATAAGCTAATATTTAATTTTACCATAGGGTTAAAGTAGCTAAACTTGATATAGTCATATTAAACAGATGATTTTAAATAACTCACATTCCAGTTTCATATTGTTGACTACTATAAGATTGTGCCCTATAGTTCTGAAGAAATTTCTGATTAATATAGAAATATAACAATCAATTACAATTACAAATTTGTCTGAAATACTCTTGATATTATTACTACCACTAGTACAACATCAACATCTCTGCAACACTGAAACCAGTGTGAAATCATCCAATGCAAGACATTTGCTTCCCAAAACAGTCTTTTCTTTCCTCTACAAAGGAATAACCGAGCTATTCAGTGGAAAAGAACATTTTTTTTCACTTTTTTGAGGCATAATTGACAAATATAATTATAAAGTATTTAAAGTATATATCATGGTTATTAGATATATGAATACACTATGAAAGGATTCACAGTATCTAGTTAATTAACACTTTCATCACCTCGCCTCACATATATTTTAAAAAATTTGCTAAGAACATTTAAGTTCCATTCCCTTTGCAAATTTTAATTATATAATACAGTGTTATCAACTATAGTTACGATGTTGGCATTAGTCCCTCAGACTTTATTAATCTTGTAGCTGAACGATTGTGGCCTTTGACCAGCCTCTCCCCAGCTCTTGGCAACACAGTTTTCTAGTCTCTAATTCTTTGAATTTGACTTTGATGCTTTTTCTTTCAACTTTTCTTAAAGATTCCAAAGATAAGTAACATCAGACAGGATTTATCCTTCTCTGTCTGGCTTATTTCACTTAGCATAAAGTGATGGACCTTGATGGACCTCCCTCAAGATTACTATTCCATTGTGCCTATTGGTGTCTATTTGGTGCATGTGTGTGTGTGTATACAGTGGTATGTAAGTGTATAAAAGTGAAGTGAAAGTGTTAGCCACTCAGCCGTGTCCAGTTCTTTGGGACCTCATGGACTGTAGCCCACCAGGCTCCTCTGCCCATGGAATTCTCCAAGCAAGAATACTGGAGTGGGTTGCCATTTCCTCCCTGCAGGAGATCTTCCCTTACCTAGGGATGGAACCTGGATCTCCTGCATTGCAGGTAGATTCTTTACCATCTGAGCCATCATGGAAGCCCTGTGTGTGTGTGTGTGTGTGTGTGTGTGTGCATGGCAGATTTGGTATATATCTATATCTATATCTATCTATCTATCTATCTATCTATCTATCTATCTATCTATACACACATAGCACAAGAATCCAAATATTTCTTTGCTGCTATTCTGTTTCATTTCTTTTGAATATAAGGACCGGATTGTTAAAAAAAAAAAAAAAAAACTGTTACTGGGATACAAATGAAATATGTAGGACCTCCAAGGTGTTGCTAGGGGTAAATAACCCGCCTAACAATGCTGAAGATGAAAGTGAGGCAATTTGGTCCCTGGGTCAGGAAGATTTCCCCTGGAGTAGGAAATGGCAACCCACTCCAATATTCTTGCAGGAGAATCCCATGGACAGAGGAGCCTGGCCAGCTTCTGTCCATAGGATCACAAAGAGTCGGACATGACTGAAGTGACTTAGCACACAGCCCAGCACAGTCACTTCTCAAATGATCTGTTCCTTTTTCTCTTATTAGTCTTGTCACTGCTGTTTTATTGGAGCAGAAATCATAAAGAGATTTAGTTTGTTTTACATATTTTACATATAAAAATTATTTTACTGGTAATTTATTAAAGGTAATACCACTGCTAGAGTATATTTAAAATTATATATATACATATTCTAGCAGTATTAATATCATTAATAATTTACTAATTATATGTTTTTTTTCTTTTAGTGATAGCCAATAATAAATCTAAATCACATGTATTCAATTATCCAGACAGTTAACAAAGATAAAAGAGAGGTGTTAACACCTGTTGTCATCACCTCCTCTCATTTGAATCAGAGACAATGTTACTGGCATTTGAGAAACTTTACTACTTTAACTGAGCAAGTCTATTTCTGTTATAAAAATCAGGAAATCCACTTGTATATCAAACATCTACTATCTAATAACTATATGTAATTTGCATAATATGTAATCATGCTAAAGCCAATATATGTCAATGAAATATACTCACAAAATAAATTACTATCAACTGCGAGTTTAATAATAGGTATAATACATTATAAAATGCATATCCATAAAAGTATGTATTCATTATGCAACCTGCCTACTGAAGAGAAAGAGGGGGAGCTAAAACGCACTGAAACCCTTAAGTATATTGACACAACTAACTTTTGATGTAGGCATTACTCCCTCCATTGTACACTTAAGGAAACAGAGGCTCCAGAAGTGCAAACAAATTGCACAGGATTTCACAACTAGAAAGCAGTATAGCTCACTTCAATCCAGATCTACTTGGCTCTAAAATCCTTCTTTCCTTTGCACTATTGCTTCCTAACCTCTCTTACTCCATATAAATAAATGAGCAGAAAATAAAGAAAAGTATTGAATGTGAGAATTTGAGACATCTGGAGTTCCACTGAAAAATCACCTACTTTAAGTAACTGTTAATGAAGGCAAATGCTGAAAGGTAGAAAATATATAAATGAAGACAGCAGTATTTCTCTTACTACCTAGTCTAAAGAAATAGGTTGGTTGCTTTAGTTTTAAACTGCCACTCTGCGATACTTTAAAAATATATAATTACTAGAAAAAATTAATTACCTGAAAAATGGTCATTCACTTGGATGTCATAGCAATTTTAAATTGGTATAAAAATTTCTAAATGCTTACTCTCAATTTGTGTACTTATCTATAAGAAACCAGCACCAGCCTATGCACCACACTTGAGTGGAACTGAACTAGAAGACAGGTAATACAGGCAATAATTTTGATAAATATTAGCTTATATATTAGAAAATACTTTTCTACAGCTAGGTTTTAGCAGAATTTTTAAAATTCTTATACTCCAAACAATTTCTTGCAAACACTTGTTACTTCATTAAGTTGCTTTTCATGGTAGTTTAGTTTTATACTAAAAGAAAATAAAGGTATTCTTAAGGTTAAGAAAGTTGGTAACAGAATAAAATATATATTGTCTTACTGAAACAGGTAGATAAAAAGGCATAGGCCTATCAACTTAGCATTCACTTTTGTTCTGTGTATATACAAAAATTTATTAAGCATCAACATGAAACATCGCTAATTACTTGAGAATATGGTAATTATTATTCTTCAATTAAAATTATTCCATCTTCTTTCTGACAGGCTCAGGGGATATGATTTGTTCTTACTGAATATATTGAATAAAAAAAGCAATGGAGAAACAAGATGACTAATGTTCTATTTATCCTTTCTGTCAAAGCAAGCACATAAAAACAGGTTTGTACACTTGCCATTTTCCAAAATGTGGCAGAGGTTCATTATGGATCCCTAAATGCATTTTGACAAAGTGAAAATTTGTTTTACATCATGAGATTTGGGCACTGATTCTAGAAAAACGTGTAATTAAATGTAGAAAACAAAAACATGAAACAGATTTTTCCCATAGCATAGTAACTAGCTCTGTGTAGCATACTATATAATGACATAGTTATTTAGTTTTTAATTTTCTTTTTCAATTGTTATTAACATGGAGTATACTTAAGCATAATGGATAGAGTAATGAGATTACTATTTACTGATTACTCTAAATAATTACCATTTTTTTGTAATTTGGGAATAAAACTATCTTATTACTTTTGATATATGAACAAAACTGTAGCTTACTAATAACAGAATTATCATTTGTTTAATATTTCCTACTCTCAGAGTACATAAAGAACATCTAATAAGATTTTATGATAAAGTCTTGGATTAGTTAAATAGTATTATTAAAATACACGCAGAGCTCTTATTACTGTGAAAAAACAAATCTTTCATGACATCATCAAACTGAAGTATTTTTATTTTCATACTAATTCTGAACAGAATAAAAGAGATAGCTTTGATAAACACTTTATAATAGCTAAAAAAAAAAAAGTTCTAGAAATTTGCTTAAATGACACTTCAACACTTAACATAAAACAATATGAGTTTGAAAACCATGAAATACAAAATAAACATGTTTTTCAATTATTTTAGTGATAGCAATATTTCCATTTAATTGCCCAAATAGAGAGGACAATAAATTAAAGACAGGTAATGGAAAAGTTGATTAATAGGACAATATGCCTCAGGCAAACACAGGCAAAACAGTGATTTATTAGAGTGTTTGCTCAGTAATGTCATAAATATGGTACACCAGCAAATAGTTCGTTGTTGGAAAGATCCACTGGAGAAGGAAATGGCAACCCTCTCCAGTATTCATGCCTAGGGAATCCCACGGACTGAAGAATCTCACAAAAGAGTTGGACAGGACTTAGCAACTAAACAACAACACAATGATCATTTAATTAAAACATATTAATATAAGAGGCAAACGAGAGTAATAAGTTTCAAAGTAGCTAATTTCCTGGTTTCTGAAAGCCTGTGCTTGTCTCACAATGGTGTTAACTTCATATTGTGCTGGCAGAGAAAAACTTTAATTGATGTCCATATTACTGGAATGGCCACCAAGGTATGGTGTTCCAGCTGCTAAAGAAACAACCCATGACATGGCAATAACTTTACCCTGAGCTTCAGGATCAGTATGTGCCATCTACTCTCATGAGTTTAACATCCACAAAACTCTCCAGCCCTGACCTCTCCCAAGAAATTTAAGTTCTTATGTTCACAGGCCTGCTGGTAAGGTATTTCCAATAGAAAACTCCACAAATACCTTAAACTTGTCAAAAGGTAAACTAACTGCCATTCCCTGACACCTAGCCAGACTTCTTCCAGATTCTGTTCCTGTCAGTGGCATCAACATCTCTCACACAATCAAGCTAGAAGGCTTGAGAATCTTCTTAATTCTCGCTTCTCCTCTATTACCCAAAACTCAAGCTTTCCTCTAACACTTCCCATCATGCCATCAGGGACACACAAGACAGCTTGCGTGGGAGTGTCCCATGCTTCTCCTGGTCTAGTGTCACCATCTTGAAATTGTAATTTTTTAACACAGAGCCCTGCATTTTCTTGCACTGAGACCTGCAAATTATGTAGCCAGTTCTGCCTCCCTGCTCTTTATCCTCTGTAAAATCTGTGTGATAGCCTCTAGATGTACCATGAAATTTCTCACTTCTTGTCTTTGTTCTCATTTTTCCTCTGTTGAGAACATCTCAAATCCTCAAATACTCATTCCTGGTGCCACCTCCCCAAACAAGCCTTCGCTGCACAATTCAAATAGGTTAAGCTCTCCCACAATCACTCAATTATTTCAATTACTAGACTGTATTATTACCTATTCTTTTCTTCTCTGAGCTCATAGAAAGGAAGCAGGAATTAATCTGCAACTCACATAGTCAATAACACACAGAAAACACACAATCAAGTTTTATTGTATGAATGACTAGAAAATGAGAAGAGGCATAAGAAAACCCTGCTTTTTTTTTGTCTCATGAATTAGTGTTTTCAAAACAAAAAACTATCAAATGAAAATAGTGACTTGTATTATCAGTTCTGAATCTACCCACTTCTCACTAGTTCCTTCTTCACTCCTACTCAGTCAGATATGGTTCATCTCTGGCCTGAACTATTTTAACAGGTTCTCTTGACTTCTTCCAACGCATTCCCTGCACTGTAGCTGGAAGGATCTATAAAGATAAAAATCAGATTGTGGACCTATAACAATTATTCTTTGTCTGAATCCTCCAGATTTCAGCTCAGATACTACTTCATTAATAAGGTTGGGAAAAATTACTTGGCCCCATACATTAAAATAAGCCAAACCCCCTATACACACATCACTATACTGTTTGTACTTTTCTTTTTTAGCACTAGAAGTTTATAATTTACAACTTCCGGTGAAATAAATTAATAAAATTCGTCTCCTTCCAAGACTGAACACTTTGAGTCAGGAATCATGTCTATTCTTTTTCACATTCTATCTCCAATATACTTGGCAGATGGTGGGTCCCCAAAACTAATTTGTCAAATTAATATTGGATAGTAATATTTTGTAGACACATGGCATAGAAACTTCAAAGACTCTAAAATATATGTACCCTGAGAATAAATATTATTTTCATTCTCTTCTGCCCTCTTTAAAACAATACTTTATGCAGGGTGGCCTGACTCATGGTTCTTCATATTTCACTTCATTATACTGCAAGTATGATAGATATCTCTAAAGATTTCTAAGAATCATTCTGCTGTGTTTTTGCAGCTTTGCACATCTGAGTTCTTCCCTGAAGACCCTACTGAACATCTGAGAATTTGAGGAAAATAATGCAGGAAGCCCAAAATTTTAAGAATAAACAGTACTTTCCTCACAAATGCATTAATGCAAATTAGCAAGTTTTAGAAATACACAACTAGAAACCATAAAAAATATTTTTCTACCTCAGACCCAGAGAGCTTTAAACATTATTTTAAGTATATCCCTTGAAGACTGCCACGTGTGCATAAGACAACTCTCCGAGAATAACTTCTTCATGAAACAAAGCCTAAAGATGACACCACTTGAGAAGTCTAGACTCACTTGTGAGGGTCCTATTTAAGTAACTCTTTGTCTGCTTCTGCTTGCACTTTTAGGATGGCTTTGGGAACGTGCGTTTCTATGTTCTACATCTCTAATCCTCAGTTTCCTCGCCTATAAATATGCTGCAGCAATGGTACCTGTTATAGTGTGATTATAAAGACTAAATGAGATGATCTATGTACAAAAATGTAATGTTTGTCAACTTACAAGTACCCAATGCTGCTGCTAAGTCACTTCAGTCGTGTCCGACTCTGTGCGACCCCATGGACTGCAGCCTCCCAGGCTCCTCCGTCCATGGGCTTTTCCAGGCAAGAGTACTGGGGTGGGTTGCCATTGCCTTCTCCTATAAACCTTAGCTAATGATGATAACCCCTCAAAACTCTGAGTCTGGAAATGACAGAGATAAGAATAACATAGCATGACAGAGCATTACAGAGTTCTAACTGGAAGTCAAAAACCTGAGCTGAAAGACTGTCTCTCAGGCAATTTGACTGGTTCCCATTAGCTCCCCCACTACACTTTTCCTCCCTATACTTCTGCCACTTTGATAGGGATACAAAATCACACCTCCAATGTAATAAGGTAAAGAATTCAAAAGGAGCAATTACAATTGATTTGACTGAGAACTAGGCATGGAAGATATAAACATGCAGCATGCCCTCAGGAACACAAACATTACATTTATCTCTATTTATCCACATGTCAATTAATGAACCAACTGGCTATCAGTCTTTTAATATGGAGGAATCATTTCCAACTAAAGTTGCCATTTTCCTATATTTCAAATCCCTATTCTGTGGCGATTTTTAAATGAAAAGAAAACATGTTTTTAAAAGCAACATTCCCTTCTTGAATATTTCTACTTTACTACCTTTGAATTGCACAAGTTCAAATGAGACAATTTAGTGCTGTGTCTTTTTGTTGTTGTTCCGAGCAGAGATGAAGGTAATTTGCTGCTTCATGCATCTGTTTCCTCATCAGCACAGCGAGGACTAGGCTAATTAGGGGATGAAAACAATATGGTCATATGGATAGGCCAGACTGCTTGTCACTCAGTTTTTCAATATGGGGGATCTGTTTTGAGGACAGGAAACAGATAATGATTCCTGGCGTCTCCCTTGCAAGACATGAAAAGAAAGAACTGCGAAGTGTTCAGATGTTCACCTGCTTATTTTTAGCATTCATCCTAGGAATAATCTTACTAGGGTGTGTCATTTGATTTGTCTTTACAAGAGTATTCCTTATTAGAAAGTGTCAACCAAGGAACTAACTTCCAGGGAAAATGATGGAATGCAATCAACACACTTGAGTTTAATTCCCTATTCTGAAATATTCCATAGGTCACAAAACTTCAGTCCAAACACAGGTCAATGTACCCCATTTTCAGAATGTTCAACTAAAGTGATTCAGTAGGGGAAAATTAATGTCTTGAAAATGTAAGGTTAGTTCTAGAGTTTGTACCAGACACATTTTCTGACACCAGTCTGTTCTCAATCATTTTGCTCCAGGTTGAATTCAAATACAAGGATGTCCATTCACAGGCATGACTTGGAAATGAGTTAGTGCTTTCAGATTCTCTCTTGAACCAGGATATTCCATCGGGATGAGTAGATAAAGAAGCTGAAAACATGCAGTGAGTTTCACAAGTAAGCATGAGCAATAGTTATGAATAAATATGCAATGTAAATGAATAAGAGTAGTTAAATGGTAGCAATATAGGTAAAAACAAATAAGGCAGACATATCAGGAGAGTTGGGAAAGGGGGAATAAGCAGAGGAACTGGCTTCTCTATTCCTGATTAGCCCTAGGATCCTATTCCCCTGAAAGTTCCAGGTGCCTAGTGCCCTGAATCCTAGAAGTACCAGTCAAGCCTGACCATTCTGCATGTACCATCCTTACATTTTCCCCACTACCATCTTCCATACTAATAATGTCATAAACTGAATGCTGCCAAGAACTCCAACTGGACTGGGTTACCAGTTTTCTAAGAGTTAAGTAAAAGTCAACTAAATACACTTTCATCTTAAATATTAACAGAAACCCACATCTCTCCCTAAACTTCCAAAGATTAATTTGTCAGTAGGAATGGTAACCTACTGTCATCTCTTCATCCCTAGTTTGGAGTTCCCACTTCTGCCATATTTTCTATATCAACCCTAAATTTCACCTTTAGCATTGTTGTTCATTTTGTATCACGATTGCCTAGCTAAGCACCACCCCAACTCCCTTACTCCTCAAAGTGCCACACATTCAAGAGTGGTCGAATGGCCAACTTTATTCAAAGTGTAACCTTATAATAACAGTGTAGCCTTATAATAAAAATTTAAATACCAGGCATCCCTGTTTTTTAAAAAGCTCCTTAGCAATTCTTATCATAAAAATAAAAATTCTCCCATTATATTCTCAAGACCCACCTTTCTGCCATGTTGCTAGATTCTATTTTACTCCCGATTCTCTCCACAAAGCTCCCAGATCCTTGTAAATCTCTCAGAGCTATTTGTTTCCCTTACCATGGCTTCATCTAGACAATGACCAGAGAATCATACCCCACCCTCCATTCCATTACACATGCCAATTAAACCATATTCCAAAAGATAGCTCCTTTTCTCCCCAGGAGGAATTCTGAGGTTGCAATTTAAGAAAAGCAACTTTTTATGAAAACAAAAGTATCTGACATCGAGTATTTACTGACCAAGTACTTTACTTAACAGTCATTAACTTATTTAATACTTAAGTTTCCCTTATGTTGAAGGTTCTATTAATACTTCTATTTCAGTGACAAGGAAACTTGCCTGAGAAAGTCATGCATGCTCAGTCATATTCGACTCTTTGTGACCCCATGGACCATAGCCCTCCAGGCTCCTCTGTCCATGGGATTTTCCAGGTAAGAATTCTGGAGTGGGTTGCCATTTCCTCCTCCAGGGAAGGACCCAGGGATCAAACCCACACTCCTGTGTCTCCTCCATTGACAGGTGGATTTTTCGCCACTGAGCCACCTGATAAACCCCAAGGAAACCTGTCTAAGGTCTACAATATTAGGAAGTATAGGGTTAAGTCTAAGGTAGAGTCTGAACTAGAAGAGAAACCTCCATTTAAAACCACTACAATTCTGCCTCTGCCTGGTCACTCCAAATGGAAGCTTTCATAAAAGTGATACGGTGACGACAGAACATATACTTTAAAATTTCTCCAGGATATGTTTGGTGGACACCATAAGCTCTAGAAATGGTAAAAGACTGGCAGTAGAACACACAGAGATTTTGATGAAAGTGAATGTGACTTTAACAGAGGACTTTTATGATGATTTCTGTCTAGTAGGTCACAGTCTGACACAGCAAATCTCCACAGAAACTTCATGTGTTACAAAAAGACATTTCCCGCATTTACAATAGTTTTTTTTTCCTGCCATGTTTAGAAGCAAAGAAAACTTATAAAGGTATTTAAGCATTTGGGGCCTTCTCAATCAAAGAAAAGAATTGTTAAATGCTTACTTTTTAAAAAAATTTTCTGGTGTTCCATTATTCCAAATAAGGCTAAGACCTTATTTTCAACTCTGCCTTTAGGCAAATGGACATCAAAGGAAAATGACACATTTAAAATACCTTCTAATGAATTAGGAAAAACAATGTGTTTAATCTATTCAATCAAATGTAACATGTTATTGAATACCTATGTAAAGCAAAGCTTCCTAATGCTTGTAAAACTAGACTTTATTAATATAGGCATACTATCAAGTGCATTTTACTGAGAAGGCACAGTATGTCAAAAATATAGCAGATTGGAGGTAGCAAAATGTGGCCAGTGTGGCCGGAGTGTAGGGAAGAAGAGCAAGCAAAAAGAAAGATAAGATGGCATTATTTCATGCATGGCTTTCTCAGACAAAGCAGAGAGTTTCAGTTTTGTTTATAGAGAAATGAGAAATCTTTAAAGATAACTGGATAATGTTCTCTACGAAACTTGAAATAACTACTCTATTCTTATCTCAACCATTTAAAGACAGTGCCTTGTGGTATAATATGTGTTTGTCACGGAGTATGTATGGAAATACCATGTCTGTAAATTGCACTGTGAGGTGCTATTGCTCGTGCCAACAACAGGCAGACAGCACCACAGAGAAGCAGGCAAGCAAGCCATATGTGCTGTTGGCATCAACGACGTACTGTACAGTCATGGCATATGCCTTGAGTATCTTAAAATTATGTTGTTGCTAGTTTTACTGCTGAATTTGATTATACATTTAAGTTTATTTGGGAGCTTTAAAAAGAAATGACTTCACACTACTAATCTTATGATTACGCAGTTAGCAACT
The DNA here is from genome assembly GCF_001704415.2 of Capra hircus. Classification (NCBI taxonomy): domain Eukaryota; kingdom Metazoa; phylum Chordata; class Mammalia; order Artiodactyla; family Bovidae; genus Capra; species Capra hircus. The sequence goes on along the minus strand of NC_030809.1, from coordinate 35,411,425 downwards.
AATAACAATGTACTATTTACTCAAAAAATATATATATATACACGTGTAGCCAAGGTTCCTGAAGTAGCTTTTGAATTTACCTAAAGTTAGTGTAATACTTTGGCCACCTCACACGAAGAGTTGACTCATTGGAAAAGACTCTGATGCTGGGATGGATTGGGGGCAGGAGGAAAAGGGGACGACAGAGGATGAGATGGCTGGATGGCATCACTGACTCGATGGACGTGAGTCTGAGTGAACTCCGGGAGTTGGTGATGGACAGGGAGGCCTGGCGTGCTGCGATTCATGGGGTCGCAAAGAGTCAGACATGACTGAGCAACTGAACTGAACTGAACTGAACTGAAGTGTAAACTGCCTTCTCAATTTATGAGGTTTTAAGAGAAGTATATTTTGAGCAAAATTTAATATCCTGATGTGAAATCACTTTAAATATCTATTCTGAAACCTTATCTAACTTTAGATTAAGTGTATACATGCATATATGTAAGTTATGTGTGCTATATCATAACTTCTATATTTATATTACATATAAATTAGACATAAATTACATATAAGATAACTTATATGTTATAAGTGTAAGTTACTTATATCTCAAATTATAGATATCACACAAGCACTTGTATGTATACAAACAAATGTATAAATTATTTCTGAAAGCACATTTGATAATTAACATAAAGCATTATCCAAAGTTATAAATTGTTCAGTATTTGATAAAGAAAACTATTACATGCAAATTTTATACCATACAAATTATGAACTGTAACAGAAAATACAAGGGAAGAAGAATACCATTTAATCCCAGTATAGAGGTTCTAGATAGAAAAATCTTGTCCTAAAAAGGACAAAAGAGAAACTCTAACAGGCTGCACTGGCCTTTGAATCAAATTCTAGTTCCTCCAACATCAAGCATGTGATCAATGGGAAACTTATCCTTTTGAGCCCCAACGTTTTCAGTTCTAAAATGGCAATATACTGTGCAAAGCTGTAGCAAGATCAAAAGAGATAATATGTGATATCTAGAAGAAACTCAATACCCATTTTCTCCCCATCTCTTTTGGAAAATTACTCCAGCAGTATGCCATGAAAGAAAGTATTCACAACAATGTTTTCCAAACATGAGGCACGCACACACAATCACTGTACACTGCTGCAGAGCTATGAAGTATGTAAGGAAAGCTAGAAAAATAACATTTTCATCAAACATTTTCCAGACCCAGATATGCGTAAAAGCGCTAAGCACTGGCAAATTACATTTAGATATTTAGTTATTGGCTTGTAAGTCTTCTCTACACAAGTCTGGGCATGGTAAACATCAATTAAGCCTTGTGTACCCAAAATGCAAACTTAATAAGGAAATAGTGCACATCATACTTCTCAATAAACCATCTGGAGATTTACTCTCTTTAAGTTTAGGCACAGTTCTCTGAACATTCAGAGTTCATTTGAAACTCTGTTGACACTGACTACTGCAGGATTTCAATTCATAAACATGTTGGTGAATACGATGTGTTTTGCTTGGAAATGGTTGTACGTTGTCTGAGCAAAGTTTAAACATAAAAACCAAAAACAAGCAAACTGAAAATCCCACCAAGCCTTCTTACTGAATGTGTTAAGGTCCGCAGAAATAAATCCATAGCTGGATCTTCTTAGGAAAAGGAATACTTCTTCAGCGAGTGAGAGAATATGAGGAAGGCTTTAGAGTAAGGTGGAATGTAGCATAACAGTCAATGATAACTTCCAGAAATTTGGGTAGCATTTAAGAATTAGATTACTTCCAAATCCTTAATCTCTTTGAATTCTTACCAACATCCTGAGATAAATTTTATTAAAGATGAAAAAATGCAAAAGATTTATAATGTTTTGGGGAATCATACAAGGCAAATAAACCTTAGAGGTTCAGCAATATATCTGTAGCTAGAGGGAAGTAAAGCTTTTAACTCAACTTCCTTGATGTTTTTTGAGAACTTAAAGACTTGATTAAGATCAGATAGTTAGAATCAGACAGGTACTGAAAGGAACATTTACTACTATTCCCTCGTCTAATATTCATGCCATTATACCATTCTGCCTTACAATGAGAGAAGCAGGACAGGGTGCGTGGCCAGGGACTAATCATCCCATTGCTCTCTGTGAGTTTAAAACAAAAAGACAGGAACCCACAGAGTGACTACTTAACCCACACTATTCTCAGAGCAAAGGTTGTACCATCTGCTGAGTTTCTATCCCCATCTTCCTGTGAAATTAACTGGAACAGATGACTGACATGATGTTCTCAGTGCTCATAATTTTTACAGGAAGAAAATTAAAAAGGTAATTAAGAAATGAACATTCAGGATTTGTAAAGACTCTTGATTATATTTTAGAGGTAAATCTACATCTATCAGATTAACCTCACAAATTTTTCATATTAGAAATTCTGTTTTATCTTGAGAAAGATTCTTCTGAGTGTGTTTTCCTAATGCTAGGACTTGTTTCTTACCCTGTTTTTTAAAAAGTTAAGAGTGCTAAAGACACGATATCATAAATTTATGTACTTGCATCTAGAAAAGCAAGCTATTAACCAAAATGCTTTCAGGTCAAATAGCCAATTTTCACATTTCTCCATAGAAAATTATCTATAGTTCAGGGACTAAATGTGGGCTTCCCAGGTAGTGGTAAAGAATCTGCCTGCCAATGAAGGAGACATAAGAGACATGGATTCAATCCTTGATCCAGGAAGATTCCCTGGAGAAGAAAATGGCAACCCACTCCAGTATTCTTGCCTGGAGAATCCCATGGAGAGATGGGTCTGCAGGCTACAGTCCACAGAGTCACAAAGAGTTGGATACGAGTGACGCTACTTAGCATGCACACACGCACACACAGAGAATAAATGCTTCCTCTCCTCTTTGTCTAAAGATACTGTTCTAATTTGAAGCTGAAGCTCCAAAACTTTGGTCACCTGATGTGAAGAGCCAAATCACTGGAAAATATCCTTATGCTGGGAAAGACCAAAGGCAAAAGGAGATGGGGCAGCTAAGGATGTGATGGTTGGATGGCATCACCAACTCAATGGACATGACTTTGAGCAAACTCAGGAAGACAGTGAAGGACAGGATGCCTGGCGTGCTACAGTACATGGAGTCACAGAGTCGGACACAACTTAGTGACTGAACAACAACAACTCTCCTAATTTAGACTCTAGTTTAGACAGACCTTCTCCTCCCCCTGGAATCCTGAAAAACTCTCTAGTCTCTTTCTATTTCGGCTATCAATTTCAAAAGCACAGAATCTAATCTTGCCATCTTGCTTCTTAAACATTTTAGTTGCTTCTGGAGTAGTAATGTGTCAATCCACACACTAACTATTTGTGTATTTTCCTGTATGTGTGCTATATTTCAGTTAAAAAAAAACTGAAACACAAAACTCAGTGTCCTAAATCTCAGTAGTGGCTTGTCACTTGGAATCTTCTGTAATATATTTGTTTCACTCAAATAAGGGTACAAGAGTAGAATCGTCTTGAAATGTTAGCATGTCTTAAACTCAAAAGCTTGATATGCTTGTGAATGTTAGGTACTAAAAAAAAAGTTAGGTACAATTTCCTCTTGCATGATCCTAGTTTCTAGCATTTTCTCTCATCTTTGTATATATCCATACAAATAATAGTCTATAAAAGATATACTATTCATTGTAAGATAAATATGTGATTGTCAAAAAGCATTGATGTTTTGAAGTTACAAAGTGTTTAATGAGGGGAATTTATTTTTTGTTGCTATTTTTAATTTTTTTCAGCTTCTCATCTGTTCTTTCCTGAATTTTCAGGGAAGATCATTTTACTAGTATAGCACATATAATAAAAATTATTTGAATTAAAAAACCTTCAGTGTCTCCACCTAGAGGACAAAAGAAAATTGTGCTGGTATTGCTTCAACAGCTCTTCAAGATTTAAGCTGCTTTACCATTCCCATCATCTCTGTCTTATTCACACATTCTATTATATACACTTTATGCACTTTGGTCATACTAAACCCTATCCTGTCTCTAAAACTCCACTTTAACTCTTTCCAGTTTCTGTTTCTTTCACCTGCTGCCTCTGCTGCCCAGAATGGTATGGTAGCCTCTAGCTTTCCCCATCCACAACTTCCAAAATGTAACTAAGCTGGACCAAGTAATCACAGGTGTGCCCTCTCTCTGGTCACAGTGACTATCCCAAAGATGAACATGTCACCTAAGTGCAGCCATTGAAAGTCATTCTCTAATTAATTTTTCTCCTGGAGCAAACAGGGATGCTATAAAGTTGGTATTTCATTAATGGAAAAGCCTGAGAGAAGGAAGATGAGCCAGAAAGTAACAGAAACAGGAGGTAGAGGACATTTTGGTAGTGTCAGGCATTGAAGTTCTAAAACCTCTTCTTTTGATAGCTCTTTCTTCAATTCTATCTGTTTCAATTCTACTCCTCCTTGTCTGAGAGCTTCCATCTCCAGTTACTTGCAGAGCTAAAGTGAGTCTCTGTCTGTTCTGCAGCACCATACCTTGGTAGGATAAATAAAATACACCTAAAACTGTTTGTTTTACTTGTCTGCATTCCTAACCAGATGTGTAAACTCTAGGAAGGCATAGATTTATATCAAAACTAATGCCTCCTTTGTGCTTAGCACACAAGAAACAACTGAATACCTATTGAATGAATTATAAAAATGAAATATTCAGAAAAAGAATATAAGAACTGGATGGGAGAGGAGTAAGTAAAGACAACACAGGGACTTCAAGAACTCCAATATGAATATGTCAGGAATATCATGGTGTTATTTAAAAATAAGTAAATGTTACAAAAATATAAAATGGGTTTTCTTTTAAAATCACACACAGTGCAATAACAGGCCAGTTATCATACTACCCAACCAACACTGCCACTTAAAAATGCAGTTTAGTAGTGTGGAAACATAATGCAATGGTGGAAAACAGAATAGGAAAAATGCTAATAAAGGAGGAGCAAAAGTGAAAATAAGTTCTTAAGAACATTAAAGTAACTAAGTGGTAATCAGTCAGTCGTAGCCCGTCAGGCTCCTCTCTTTCCCTTCCTTAGGGGTCTTCCCAACCCAGGGATAACCCAGGTCTCCTGCATTGGCAGGCAGATTCTTTTCTGTCTGAGCCACCAGGGAAGCCCAAATGTTAGTTGCTCAGTTGAGTCCAACTCTTTGTGACTCCTTGGACAGTAACCCACCAGACTCCTCTGTCCATGGAACTCTCCAGGCAAGAATACTGGTGTGGATAGCCATTCAGTAAAAATGAAGATAAATTTTAAGATTTTTATTAAAACTAAAATAGCCTTATGATCACCATGGATATTACACAGGTTACCCAGTATATTATAAAACCAAGATTCCTCCAACAAGAGGCTCAATGGGTTTTCATTAAGATTCATTTCTGGTGTTTGCCTTCGTTTTCAAGATAATCTGAATGATAAATAAGAACATCATAATGACAACTTTGAAGAGTCAAAATCTGAATGACACATCTTGTCTCACAGTTCAGGGACTGAATTTGCAGTCCCCATTGCCACCATGTAGAACTTGATTTACTGTACTGAACTAATGAGAAAAGAAAACTGGGGGATTTAAGACACGGATGAGTTAACACCAAGTGAAAGTGCAATGACGAAGGTAAGCATTATGAAATACGTGTAGCATTTTGGATGGAGAAGGCAGGAGGAGAACTGAGTCTTCCTTGGGAAGACTGAAAGACAAATACCATGAACTGCCAACACTCTGTGCCTATGAGAGTTTGGATCACAGTCACACTATGGGCACTGATCTGGTTTCAGAAAAATTATACTGCTGCTTTAAGGTAATGTTAATCTAAAATTTTATTGGTTTTATTATTTTGTATTGATTGATTTTAGTTTTACAGTTGGAAATAAAGAAGTAACATAATGAACTTACAACTAGCTTTTAAGTTATACTATATTAAAAATAACTTTAAAAACCATTAGAATTTAAAGCAGCAATCTAGAGAGGTAGGATGGGGTGGGCGGTGGGAGGGAGGTTCAAGAGGGAGGGGATATATGTATACCTATGGCTGATTCATGTTGAGTATGGAAGAAACCAATACAATATTGTAAACCAATTATCCCTCTATTAAAAGTAAATACATTAAAAATAATAGTAAAACAGCACTAGAATGAGGAGACAACCCCCACTTTGGCTTCTTACAATTTTTTACTTTTAAAGTTTTCACTATTATTCATATTTACAAAATCTCATTTTTTAAAAACAGTATGAGACTGGAGGCAATTACTAAATTAGATGATCTCTTGATATGTCTTAATTTTGATTCTATAATGATAAAGTGTTGTGACAGAAATACTTGATTTGCTTTGAGGAGAGGAAAGCAAAAGTATCACAGCGCTAAACATTCTGTTTAAGGCTATAATTCAATCATATAAAGCATGTCCTAATTATATATTGTCATATTTCTATACAACACATATCTTCTCCTACTCTGGTTTGCCTTAAAGTTATAGCAAACAAAAAATAACTTTCATGTTTTATCTCAAGGAAAAAGACTTTAAAATTCTTATCAGAATATATTATTAACTTTAGCAAACTTTTTTTTCCTACAGAAAGAAAATTCTAAATGCTGAAGTGAGGTAATAAAAACTAAGGTTTTAAATGGAGTCAGTGTGAAAGGTGCCAAAACACTTTAGAGAAGAAGAAATTAATATTTACTACATTTCCACTGGCTTAGGCATTTATTTGCTTTATTCAACAAAGGTAGAGACGTCCCTGCTGGTCCAATAGTTGAGACTTCGTCTTCCAATGCAGGGAGTGTAAGTTTGATCCCTGGTTGGGGAGCTAAGATCCCACAGGTCTTGTGGCCAAAAAGCCAAAGCATAAAACAGAAACAATATGGTAACAAATTCAATGAAGACTTTAACAAAACGGTGACATTCTCAAAATAAAAACAAAATAAAATCGAACAACGGTATATTGAGAATCTGTATGTAGGAGAAACATTCCAAAAGCTGGGAATGCAACCTTGAATATAATCCATACTACACGGCATCAAAGAGATTCGAGTTTAGAAAAGGAACTAGAGAAACAACACAGGTCAATTACCATGACAGCAGAGGAGACTGGCATCAAAAAGGTACAATCCAAAACATCAAGCCCAGAGCTTAGCCCACAATATCTCTATCTCCAAGATCCCATGTGATGTAGTTACTGTAACTCCAGTTTCACTAATGAGGAAACTATATGCATGATACAAAAAATAATTTGTTTCAAAGCATGACTTTGTTCCAACTTACTTTCTAACTTCCTAAAAAGTAAGTAACCCTTCCTTGGGTTTTCTAAGTGCGTTTCTAAGTGATGACTTTATTAATCGCACTGCTCCCTTTCTATTCTCTTGGTCAAGCACATCAGAAAAGTAACAACACAAAACCCACCCTTGTCGAGTTGCTTACCTCCACCTCAATCTTCTGTAATGTGGCTCCAACCCTACCATTTCACCTGCACTGCTCTCAGTTCACTGATAACCTCCAACCTGCCAAATCCTATGGTGAATTTCTAATTGTAATTCTCTTCGACATCTCTGTCATTTGACACTTTGAAATTTTCTGTTTTTCATGAAACTCTCTCCTCTCTTGGCTTGTAAGATACCACTCTGCCTTGCTTTTCCTTCTACTTGTTTTCACTTTTTACTCAGCCTCCTCCCTGGGATCTCTCTTTTTTGTTGGGTTTTTTTTTTTTTTTTTTTGGCCTCTTTGTTAAAAGCCATCCAAATAGGACACCTGAAATGCGTCTTTCTAGCTTCTCACTCCTTACTACTGAAATAATCCCTAAAGGTTGTGAATTCCTATTTCACAGTGTCATTTGTGAGTTCAGGTCTTTATTCTCTCCCACTTGAAAAATAACAATAGCCTTTTAATTATACTCATCTCTCCAGCTTTGACACCTACAGTCCATCATCCCCATTGTTGTCCAAGTGATCTTCTAAATCACAAATCTGGCCTGGCCACCTCTTTATTCATGCTCAGGAACAGTTTATGGTTTACAGAAATAAGTTATAGACACTATATTTCAAAGCATCCTATCAAACTCACAATCAGAATTTGGTTTAAAAGGACAGAATTTTGTCAACTAAAGTTGACTTTAGTTAACATGGACAAACAAGAATTTATTGGAATTTTACCAGATAACTGAATCAGTGAGTTATCTGGTAATTTTGGAGAACCAAGCTCTAGCAAGAACCACAGAAGGTACACCCCAGATAAATTCCTACCACAGAGACACTCTGCTTATAATTCCCCCCCGGTCACAGTGGCCACTGGACAGTAACTTGTGAACACTGATTACCTCATTCTGAACTCTTGAAATGATTACAAATATCTTGAAAATCTCTACTGATCTTCTATTTGTATCAGTAGTATCTTACTGATCATACAGAGGTCAAGGACAGAAAGGAAATAAATCCCCACTTTGGAAATAAACCATAATGGATGGCCAGATATTAGCATCCATCTTTCTTCAGATGATCTCCAAAGAAAAACTGAGTTTATATGCTAGTCAACTGATGAATGTCAACTCACACCCCATATGGTTCAATCAAATTAAGTTCTCTAAAGCTAAAGAAAAAAGGCATTAGCAAGTTTAAAGGAATCATTATTAGATATAATGGGCAGAATAAATAGAACAGGCAGCAGTGATCTTTCCCCTTCTATCCCAGAAGTATATCTGAGAGTCATGATTAAAGGTGTTTTTCTGAGAGTAGATGCAGTTAGTGATACACAGCATATTAACAACCCAACATGACTTGCCTTTCTGTGGGATCTCACTTACAATTGTTTTCCTGCTCTCATACAAGGAATGAGGTTGAACTGAGGCTCAGTACATGACTAAATCAGCTGGATACTCACCAAAACAACCCCAATGACCAAGACTCAAACTTCTTCTAGTTCTCCCATATAGTTCCCTCGCCTGAATTCTCAGCCATAAAGTAAGATTAACAGAAAATGGAATACATTTCCTCTAGTCTATTACGTCAGATGTGAGACAGAAGACGTGTATCCCTTCTTTGGCTCATCAATTTTATCTCACAGGGAAGACTTAACAATATCAGAATCAAAATATGTATCTTGCCAGGTCATGAGAGACAATAAAAATCAACTCTTATTGTACAGTTAAATAAAAACCTAATTAATATCTAAACCTCAAATACCAGTATAGCTAGGACTCTTTCAGAATAAAGGAAAAAACATTATTACATATAGTAATAAATCTACATAGTTCTTATCTGCTGTATATATTTTTAAACATTATCTTTCTGAAGTTAGCTAATCATAAGCAGGTTGGCTCTATAACTAAATCAGAAGGATTGATTGACCATGAGCAGAAGAAAAGTTGTAAATCTCTGTACTGTTTTACTCCTAAAACATGTAAGGTTTGTAAATCAGTTTATTTCCAAATGTATCTAGAACTTGTTCTATATGAACAGAAAATCTATTATGTATATATTTTTTAAAAAAAGGAGTAGTAAGAATTTTTATTCCTAGATTCATTGTATTTTATTAACATTTAACTTTACAGAATCAAAGTTGGGACAGCACAAAGGTCAGGCCTTTATAACTCAAGATCCACATCATTTTAAAAGCAATAGGTTCTCCTTCTTACAGTTATAGTAACATATTGTTTAATCTGTATTTTTCTCTTTGACATCAAAAAAACAGCAATTTATTTCACAGAGGTTCAAGATGGAACTTACGGCTTTAAAAGGGGTGAACTTGGAACAACATTAGGTCTGGAACAGGATTATCTTAGAAGAAAATACATAATTTCATTGGAATTTTAAAATTTCTTAAAGAAATTTTAAATATATGGAAAAGCAGATTACTGCCTTTTGTTGATTAACCATCTAGAATTTTCTTTTGAAATTATAGTTTAGAAAACTATTTTGATTCCTAGTATTTAGGATCTATCATTTTTGGAAAACTCATCCTTCAGTTTCTATGATACCTTCTAATTTACAAACTTAGATGCAATGTTTTATTTCTTTTGTTACCCTAGCAATATGAACATTCAAAACTATTGACATTCCAAAGAACACATTAAATCTGGATTGTATAAATTTCCTGACCCTGGTCTTCATTTCACAGCATTCCTGAATACTCTCACTGTCACAAGAACAAACAGTCTTTGTTGCACATAAATGTTGCATACAAAGACATTTTCAAACAAATTCTTGAAGTGCCACTTTCAAAAAAAGTAACAATTTTTTGGCATGTTCTTAGAAGCAGAGACCAAATAGACCTATTGGAGATTCAGTACCAAGAAGCAAAAATAATGTAAAGCTTATTAAAACAAACATGAAGCTCTGCAAAAAATAAAATAAGGGAAAATAATAATTTGGTTAGGAGGTTGAAAGCAATGCACCTATACAAGATTATATGTATCTTCACTGAAACGTGGCTAGCTAAACAAGAGCACTGTTTTGGATTTTAAACAATGGATTTATAAAGAAACAGACTGAACTATAACAGTGTTTGATGACAATCAAAAGATACATCTATTTGAATTTCTAAAGATTATTATAACACTAATTGTAGTGAAGGGGAGAAGGGGACAACCGAGGATGAGATGGCTGGATGGCATCACGGACCCGATGGACGTTGAGTCTGAGTGAACTCCGGGAGATGGTGATGAACAGGGAGGCCTGGCGTGCTGCGATTCATGGGGTCACAAAGAGTCAGACATGACTGAGTGACTGAACTGAACTGAACTGAACTGAACTGAATTGTAGTGTGGTCACTAAATTAAGTTGAAATTTAAAATAACAGTTTAAAATTCTGTAAGAAATATAAATCCACATACCATAATAGCAATTGCTCAGGAGGAAAGAAAGAAAATTCACTGCCTAATTTTAATATTAGAGTTGATTTTATAAGTTCATATGATTTAAATGTAACTGAAAATAGTATTGCTATGCTTTACAGTGAAAAAAATGCTAAATTGTAAATAAAATGAAAAAAGTATCCTAAAGTAACTAACATACATTTAAAATGACCATATGATCAGACATATTGGGTTAGACAACAAGTTCATTCTGGTTTTTCTGTAAGCTATCATGGGAAAACTCAAATGAACTTCTTGGCCAACCCAATATTATATTGCTCCATCTGTGAAGCTCAGATATAAGGTAAGGTATCAGATCTAGAGAAAGAAATCCTATGTTTCAGGCTTACTGCTTATTACTTTAAGAACTTTCAGTTCAGTTCAGCTCAGTTCAGTCGCTCAGTCGTGTCCGACTCTTTGCTAAGTCATTTAATTTTCTTGGTTTTCATCAGCCATCTACTAAAACAGAATGATTGTTTCTTAGCATGAAGGAATACAGAAAACACTTTATAGGTTGTACAACACAGAATATTAGGAAAAATACTATTATTATAATATAAGGCAGATAAGGTTAGTTTTATTTCATAGAGTAACCGTTTGTTATAACAGATAACACAAAAAACCTAGTCCAATTACAATTATTGAGTATTTTTAATGTTGAGTCTGCTAGAATGTTTTCTATTTTAATTTCAATATTAAATATTTTTTTAACAGATGTGCTCAATCAGTCATGTCTGACTGCAACCACATGGACTATAGCCTTCCAGGCTCCTCTGTTCATGGGCTTTCCCAGGCAAGAATACTGGACTAGGTTGCCATTTCCTTCTCCAGGGAATCTTCCTGTCCCAGGGATCGAACCTAAGTGTCCCGTGCCTTTACCACTGAGGCAAATTATTTACCACGGGAGTTGGTGATGGACAGGGAGGCCTGGTGTGCTGCGATTCATGGGGTCGCAGAGAGTTGGACACGACTGAGCAACTAAACTGAACTGAAAGCCCTTTTTAACAGATATATGTTGTTAACATATTCTGATTATTTGATTCATGTTTTTTGAAATTTAGGTCTACATACACTTGTGAAAATAAACAAAAGTAATTATTTAAATAAGTCAACAACAGGGTTTCCCTGGTGGTACCATGGTAAAGAATCTGCTTACCAATGCAGGGGACAAGGGTTTGATCCCTGGTCTGGGAAGATCTCACATGCTATGGAGCAACTAAAGACTGCCCGCCACAACTACTGAGCCCATGCCCTAGTGCCCTGGACCCGCAACTTCTGAACTTGCCTGATGTAACTACTGAATCCTGTGTGCCTAGATCCCGTGCTCCTCCATAAGAGAAGCCATCATAATGAGAAACCAGTGCACCATAACAAACAGCAGCCCCTGCTCACCACCACTAGAGAAAGCCCATAGAGCAATGAAGATTTGGTGCAACCAAAAATAAATAAATAAGTTAAGAAAAGATATAAGTCAACAACAAAGGAACCACAGTTTATCCACAAAATGACTACTTTTTTATGGGAAGCTGTTTTTATGAGTCCATCTAATGTACATACACACACACTCTATTTTCCATAGTGCCTTTCCCCAAGAAAGCATCTTATGATACATACTCAAAGTTTACTTATTATTAACAATTAATGCAGAGAAATAGGCAAACATAAAAGTACTACATTATTTGGAGATAATGTCCATTTTTCAAATATTTTTATTAAAAATATACCTAAGACTTCCAAAAATATTAATTATTATGACATGGTACGGCTCAGATGGACCAGGGTTCAATCTCTGGGTCAGATCTCCTGGAGAAGGAAATGGCAACCCACTCCAGTATTCTTGCCTGGAAAATCCCATGGAAGAGGAGCCTGGTGGGCTACACCCCATGGGGTTGCAAAGAGTTGGACACAACTCAATGGACGTGAATCTGAGTGAACTCCGGGAGTTGGTGATGGACAGGGAGGCCTGGCGTGCTGTGCTTCATGGGGTCGCAGAGAGTCGGACACGACTGAGCGACTGAACTGAACTGAACTGAGTGACTAACACACAAACTTTGCTAACACTGTACGAATCCTAATAAATTCTCATATATATTAAGTTATATCACTTCAATAAATAGCCTCTATATCAATTATATTTAGGGTATTAGCAAGTACCTTCCAGATACATAGTTCAAAATTTATAATAATTTTAATACTAGCATTTTTTAAATTAATGTTATTTGAAGTCAGTCAAGGATTAGTGTTAGAATTTACTGAAATCTAATCAATATAATTCTATCATAATACTACCAAATTTTGTACTGATACTCATTAAATTAATTTTCTGTAACATGGTAATGGTGGTGGTTTAGTTGCTAAGTCATGTCTGACTCTTATTCATGAACTGTAGCCTACCAGGCTCCTCTATCCATGGGATTTTCCAGGCAAGAATTTTGGAGGGGGCTGCCATTTCCTTCTCCAGGAGATTTTCCTAAATCAGCAACCAAACCTGCATCTCCTGTTTCAGAGGCAGATTCTTTACTGACTGAGCTACCAAGGGAAACCTGTAACTCTGTGACCTTTAGTTTCTTTTATTACCGTCAGTACAAAATGGGATTTTAGGTGGCAATCTTAGCATTTTGTGAATTATCCTCTTCAGTCTAAATAAGCCCATTTAATTTTTTACTTTTCAAGTAAAGCAGAAATTAGTAACACAACAATAAATCAAAGGAATTAGTTTTATTGTTAGAACATTAAGAGAAACACAAGGAAAAATTGTATTAAGAATATATACATTACAAAAAACAATGCCCAATAGATATGTATTAGATAAAAATATTATTCACAGATGACAGATTGATAACAAAGGCAATCTTTCTCCAGGTTTAACCAGGGTAAGAAACAGATTATCTCAATAAGGAAAAGAATCAACAAGTTCATGAAAAAAGGCTATTCTAAGTATGCAAGTATGTTCTCCACCCACTCTTAATATTCAAAAAGAGGTAACTTTGAAATGGACATACAGAAAGACTCCACAGATCCTTAATATTATTGGATACATCTCAAGAAAACAAAAATGCAACAGTATATTAAAATAACTGAATATATTTTTCTTTTTACACAGAAATGAAAATGACCCCAGTTAAAATAAATTCCTAGATATTAGTGACCAACTGAGGTTAATGGCCTGAAGCTATACTTTAGGCAATTAACTCCACCCAGCCATTCATTAATCCTCAGGAAATACCCAGGTCTGCGATTGTTACTGCTTAATTATAACCCAAATGGAACCATGAGAGATGAGAACAGCAATGTGATTGGATAATGTACAAAAATTAAGTTCTCCATGAATGCCTTGTACATATTAATTAAAATTGCATCACCCTTAAAAAAATCCATATGCCTATATTTCTTTTCCATTTTTAGTTCATAACAGCAATAATGACTTTGATACTGGGCATTTTCTGGAAATTAATAGCCAGTGGATATTAATGGTCCTTGGATGTACCTTGGGCCATCCACTCATCCACTCCTCGTTAATCATTAATCCCTATGAAATGCCCAGCTATTGCTTAATTAACTTTATAATGTAGTTATTGCAGATATGACATGATAGAAAGATTTTTATTTTTAAGCTTCCAAAAACAACTTTCAACTCAAAACAGCCTTGCAAAAATCCAATTTCAGATTTCTGAAACATACATGAAAAGTAAGAATTAAGAGGTGATGTCAGCAAGATGGAGAGCTTGTTGTTCAGTTGCTAAGTCATGTCTGATTCTTTGAGACCTCATGGACTGCAGCATGAGTCTCCTCTGTCCTCCACTGTTTCCTGGAGTTTGTTCAAATTCATGAACATTGAGTTGGTGACGCTATCTAACCATCCCATCCTTTGCCATCTCCTTCTCCTTCAATCTTTCCCAGCATCAGTATCTTTACCAATGAGTCAGCATTTGGCAACATGTGGCCAAAGTACTGGAGCTTCAGCTTCAGCAACAGTCCTTCCAATGAATATTCAGAGTTGATTTCCTTTAGGATTGACTGGTCTGATTTCCTTGCAGTCGAAGAATATTGGATTGGGTTCCCATTTCCTCCTCCTGTGGACCACATTTTGTCAGGTTACTTTATTATGACTTGTCCGTGTTGAGTGGCCCTGCATGGCATGGCTCATAGCTTCATTGACTTATACAAATCCCTTCACTATGACAAGGATGTGATCCATGAATGGAGATAGAGGGCAAGGAAATCCCAATACTCATCTTCCAAAGAAAAATCCCCAAAGTAATAAATAAATAATCACAACTAGAGAAAATAACTCAGGGAAAGCTCTGGACTACAACCAAACAACATCAAAAAACCCTATAAGGCTCAAAATGCAAGGATGGGATCACAGAAAAACACAGGAAGCCTATTACCTATGTCGCCCCATCTGTCCAGTACAGAGAAGTTTGGAGCCAGAAAGGATAGCCTCAGAGGAAATTTCACTCCATGGGGTAAGGAGAGCAGGAGAACCCAAGATTTACAACAGTGGAGTTTTGCAGCCTTTGCTCCAGGGGTCTTCCACAGGCTTCACCAATGCTGATTACACTGACAGACCTGCCTAAAGTTGCCACAGCACCTACTCTCTGTGACTGGAGCTGTTGCCGGAGTGGGACTGGCCCTCAGAAGCCCCAGTCCCTTTTGTGTCCTCCTATCTGGGATGTGAACACCACAGCACCTCACCACATGTAGAAGGGGACCAGAGCTGACACTGCTCTGGACTCCACACCATCAGGACTCTGACCTGTCATGGTGGGGAAGTCCTACTAAGGCTCTAAGCCCAGCTCTACTGTGACCAATTATATGCCAACAAACTGGATAACCTACAGAAATGAATACATTCCTAGAAACACACTGCCTTTATTCACCTTCTACAAAGGACTGGACAAAGGCAAAGCAAGGCAGAAGTGCTGGAGTCCAAAGGCACAGGCACCCCAGGCATCTCCATCAGCCTCAAGAGCCTGAATTGGCAGCACTGCTGGAACGCCCTTGTGGTGGGAGGTTTGCAGCGGTGGTTTCTTAAGCTCCTCCAGCTACACACCTTGTGGGTCACCCAGACTGGGCACAGAGCAGATGCAGAGGGGACAGCAGCCCATGCAGGGCATCAGGTGCATCAGGGAAGGGAGGCAGCAGAGCTTGCATGTGGGGGCAAAGCTTCTGGCATGCACCTATGCCACCCCCCTAAAAAATAATGACTGGATCATAAGAAATAGACAATCTGAACAGAATAATAATGAGTAAGGAAATTGAATCAGGAATCAAAAATCTCCTACCACAGAAAGGTTCAGAACCTGATGTTTTTACTGGTGAATGCCATCAAATATTTAAAGAATGAATACTGATACTTCTCAAACGCTTTCAAAAAACGGAATAGAAACTCAGTTTAGGAGGACAACATCATGCTGATAACAAAGCCAGGGGACACCATAAGAAAATTGCAGACCAATATCTCTGATGAATATTGATTTAAAATATTATCAACCAAATATGAGCAAACTGAACTCAACACTACATTAAAAGACTCATCCATCATGATCAAGTGAGATTTACCCCTGGGATGGAAGGATCATTCTACATACACAATCAAAAAATGTGATATGCCACATTAATAGAATTAAAGAAAAAATCACTGGAATAGCTCAATAGATGCAGAAAAAGCATTTTACAAATCATAACATTTTTCATAGTTAAAAAGCCTCTAAACCTGGCTTTAAAGGAAAATACTTCAATACAATAAATGGAATATATGGCAGATGCAAAGCTAATATCACATTCAGTGGTGAGAGGCTGAAAACTTTTCCTTTGAAATTGGGAACAAGACAAGGGTGCCTACTCTGACAACTGTCATTCAACAATGTACTGGAAGCCTCAGCTAGAGAGAGTAATCCGGCAAAAAAAGTGATCAAAGGTATCCAAATTGGGAAGAAAGAAGAAAATTTTCATTATTTACAAATGCTATATCATATCTAGAAAACCCTAATGATATCAAAACAACTGTTAGAACTAATAAAAAATAAAGTTGTAAGATATAAAATCAATATACAAAAACAATGTGTGTTTCTATACACTAGTAACAAACTATCTGAAAGAGAAATTAAGAAAGCAATCCCTTTTGCAGTAGCATATAAAATAATTCTTAGGAATAAATTTAACCAAGAAGGTTTAAGACCTGTACCCTGAAAAATATAAGGCATTGATGAGAGACTGAAGAAAACACGAACAAATGGAAAGATATGTCATGTTCTCAGACTGGAAGAATTAATACTGTGAAAATGTCCATACTACCTAGAGTGATCTACAGATTCAATGTAATCCCAATCAAATATCTAACTGCATTTTTCACAAACTTTGTAAATTATCCCAAATTTTGTATGAAACCAAAAAACACCCCATATAGCAAAAGCAATCTTGAGAAATAAGAACAAAGCTGAAGGTACCACACTACCTAACTTCAAACTATATTACAAAGCTATAGTGATCATGGAGGTATGGTATTGACATAAAAACAGGCATATAGACCAGTGGAACAGAACAGAGGCCCCAGATACAAACTCCTGTAAGTGAAAGTGAAGTCGCTCAGTCATGTTCGACTCTTTGTGACCCCATGGACTGTAGCCCACCAGGTTCCTCCATCCATGGAATTTTCCAGGCAAGAGTACTCGAGTGGGTTGGCATTTCTTTCTCCAGGGGATCTTCCCGACCCAGGGATTGAACCCGGGTCTCCCGCATTGCAGGCAGATGCTTTACCATCTGAGCCACCAGGGAAGCCAAACTCCTGTATATGTGGTCAATTAATTTTTGACAAGGGTGCCAAGTACATACAATGGGAAAAGGACAATCTCTTCAGTAACCGCTGCTAGGAAAACTGGACATCTACGTGCAAAGAAATAAAACTGAAACTATGTGTTACACAACTCACAAAAATTAACTCAAAATGGATTAAGAGATTAAGAACTTACATATAAAACACATAGGGAAAATAAATATAAAAAACATAGGGGAAAAGTCCAAAAAATTGGTATTGGAAGTGAGATTCCTTAAACTACATAAATTCTATACAGTAAAGGAAACAATGGATAAATTGAAAAGATAATCCACAGAATATGAGAAAATATTCACAACCATAAATCTACTAAGGGGTTAATATCTAAAATATATAAATAATTCATACAACTCAAAAGCAGAAAAGTGAATAATTCAGTTGAAAATGGGCAAAGGAACCAAACAGACATGCTTCCAAAGAAGACATAAAAATGCCAACAGGTGTATGAAAAAGTGCTCAACATCACTAATCAACAGGGAAATGCAAATCGAAACACAATGAAATCTCACTTCCCACCTGTTAGGATGGCTGTCATCAAAAAGACGAGAGATGACAAATGCAGGTGACGCTGTGAAAAAAGGGAAGCTTTATAAATTGTTGAGGTGAAAATATAAAATGTTACAGCCATTAAGGAAAACAGTAAGCAGTTCCTCAAAAAAATTTAAAACTGAACTAACATATTATCCAGTAAGACCCCTGAGTGTATATCCAAGGGAATTGAAATCAGTATCTCAAAGAGACATGTGCAAGCCGAGGCCCACTACAGAATCTTTTACAGCAGCCAAGATATGAAAACAATCTAAATGTTGTTCAATGGGTGAACAGATGGGGGAAATTTACACACACACACACACACACACATACGCCCAATGGAAAATTATTCACGCATAAAAAAAAGAAGAAAATCTTGCCATTCACAATAGCATAGGAAATGTGGAAGGCATTATGCTAACTGAAATTAGCCAGATAAAGAAAGAGAAATATTGTATTATATCACTTATATACGGAATCAGAATGGAAAAAAAAAGAATGGTAGTTGACAAGGGTTTGGTAGTTGGGGAAATAGGGTGTTACTAGTCAAAGGGTCCAAACTTTCAGGTGTCATAAAGGCAAGTTCTAAGGCTCTAACGTTCAGCATAGTGACTACAGTCAGTACTGTACGCTTGAAATTTACTGAGAATAGAACTTAAGCACTGTCACCACACATACATGCCATCTACATTAGCTATGTGCGGTATGGATGTACTAATTAACTTGATTTCTGTAATCATTATACAATGTATATGTATATCAAATAACCACACTGTATAATTCAAATATATACAATTATATATTTTATATATGTGTCAATTATTCCTCAATAAAGTTAAAAAATTATTAAGACAAATCTCCTTCTAGTCACGAGACTAGAAAAAAAGGTATAGTTTAATAAAGCTAATTTTTAATAAAGGATGGTACTCAATAGTGAAATAATTATGATAAAATGATCATATTGTTGGAGTAGAAAATGGCAACCCCGATCCCTGGGTAGGAAAGATCCCCTGGAGAAGGAAATGGTAACCCACTCCAGTAGTCTTGCCTGGAGAATCCCATGGATGGAGAAGCCTGGTAGGCTACAGTCCATGGGGTCGCAAAGAGTCGGACAGGACTGAGCGACTTCACTTTCACTTTCCAGTATTCTTGCTTGGAAAATCTCCTGGACAGAGAAGTCAGGCGGGCTACAGTCCATGAGGTTTCAAAGAGTTAGACACGACTGAATGACTAAGCATGTATACACAATCATATTTTTCAATATGATTTACCTACTTTGTTTTTTCAAAATTTTAATATGTAATAGAAAAAATTGGCTAAAATGCAGTTCTATTTGCAGCTTTATTATAAAAATATGATTTTTTTCAATTTTATACACATGTGGAGAGAATATTAAGAATGAGAGCTTTGAAAGTTTTGATCTGGAGAGAACATAGACATCACTTAATTAATGCCTCTTTCACAGAAGAGGAGAAAAGAAATTCCAAGAATTAACATAACTAGCTTGAGTCATGTTGCCTCTGTAGAACAAAAGGGATGAAGTCTTCTTTCTGTCTCCTCTCTCACAACTTAGAGCCCTTACAACTTCCTGTGACACTTGGATGCATGGGTTGCATCTCTACCCGTTTGCAGCTTATGTCAAAAGCTATACGTCTTCTAAACTTGTCAAATGACCAACCAGATTTCTTGCAACTAGAGGGAGATAAGAGTAAGTGTTAGTCAGTCATGTCCAACTCTCTGAGACTGCATGGACTGTAACCTAACAGGCTCCTCTGTCCATGGGATTCTCCAGGCAAGAATACTGGAGTGGGTTGCCATGCCCTCCTCCGAGGGATCTTCCCCATTCAGAGAACAAACCCACTTCTCTCACGTTTCCTGCACTGGCAGGCAGAAACCAGCACCACCTGGATAAAGTGTAATCAAATTTTGCTCTTTCGGAGAGATTATTTTAAGCAAAGTTGGAAAAAATTTGGCTTTAAAAATTATTAATTTAAGTTAACATAGAATTTCAATAGTCGAACAGTCCTTTTAGTTTTTCTTTTATATTTATTTTATGCTTTATTTTATGTAGTAAAGACATTTTAGGAGAGCCCAGGGTGTAAATGTGCTCAAGTTATTAAGTTATAACAATATGGTTTTTCTCTTAATATTATTCAAGCAGAATATATATTTAAAATATTCAAAATTGACCCAAACTGTAACAAAATCCAAGCAGTGATTAATAAAAGTATTACTATTTTTTCTCCTTGCAAATCTTAGTTTTGTTCTTGTTTTAGTGGAGGCTGAATGTTGAAATTAATGAAATTAAAAATTAATTACAATTAACTTTAGATTAATTTTTAAAAATAATTAAAAATGGAAAGGACTGTGGGAAATAATGTATTTCAGACTGTATTTTAGATATAATCTCAACCATGGTAAATGATTAACCTAATTTCTTCAGTTACTTATTCTGATGCTTATTTACATTATTATGTTGGTCAGGCCTACTTTTTCCACATTAAAACCATACTGAAATAGAAAACGAACAGTGTTGTTTTTACGTGAAAACTGTTAAGAAAATCCCCATCTCCTCATCCATGTGCCTTTCCTCTGTGTAGCATTAACCAGGGTTTGGAAAGAGGTACCATGAGCGGTAACTACTTAGTTGTGTCAGAGTAGTTTAAGCTTGGTAAGTTTTAGCACCCATTGTTCCTCAAGGGGAAAAAAGAAACTGCCTTAAATTGCGTTAGTTGGCTCAATCGTGTACAACTCTTTGTGACCCCATGGACTGTAGCCCACCAGGCCGCTCCGTCCATGGAATCAAACCATTGTCTCCTGCATTGCAGATTCTTTACCATCTGAGCCACCAGGGAAGCCCTAAACAAAAGAAATTATCTTACATTGTAAACCTACTACTTTATTAGCCTATAATATAGGCATTTTTCAGCCCTACTAGGAGCTAATTAAAGGCACATAGTATCTGTCTCAAACTATCTGGTCTACTAGATGTTCTTAACAAATGTACTGTTTTCATACTGGATATAGTTAAACTTTTAAGTTAATCAATGCTTATGATAGAAAGCTACCTGCCTGATCATGTGCTTCACCTGACAGCACTTGAGAGAAGCCCACTGATCCCTAAAATTAACCCTGGCACATAATTATAGCCTTCAGGAAAGACCAGCTCTAGAATACATTATCTTGGCTACAAAATCAAGATCCCTTAAATTACATAGATGAGTGTCACATATGTGCATAATTAGAAAGTTAGGATTGTGCTTTTACCTGTTAAGCATATGACTTGCAAATGTAACCATGTAATATGTATTACTATTTATTTTGTTTATTAACTTACACAGGACTTTGTTTTCTTATTTTGCTGATTCCCCTCATAAAAATAACAACCAGAGATTTAAGTTATGTTTTGACAATTATATGACTTAAAATTACACTTTAAAAAGTGAATATAGTGGAAAAAAAAAAGGTTAATGTTTCTATGAATACAGAAACATGTCTTGGAACGTGGGAGAATGGGAATTCTAACTTGTATACTGTCATGTAAGAATTGAATCGCCAGTCCATGTCTGACGTAGGGTGCAGCTTGCTTGGGGCAGGTGCATGGGGATGACCAGAGAGATGTTGTGGGGAGGGAGGTGGGAGGGGGTTCATGTTGGGAACGCATGTAAGAATTAAAGATTTTAAAATTTAAAAAAAAATAAAAAAATTAAAAAAAAAAAAAAGAAAACAAAAGAGACAAACCAAAAGACAAATACACATACAAGGTTGACAAGTTCCTAGAAAATAAATTGAAAACCCATTAAGCCCTGGAAAAAAAAAAAAAAAATAATGCCTATGATAGGGATATGGAAAGTATTAACTACACATACACAAAACTGATGAACATGTTATTTCACTTAAAGCATTTTAGGATGGGTGGAAAATTTTTGAACAGAACCAGAAATGGAGGCCAATTCTGAAAATGGGAAAGAATCAATATACTTAGTCGCCAGCGCACCTGATCAAAAAATAGGTACACCATGTATATTATACTTTGCATGTAAGCACGTATGTGTACATAGACACACAAACTCAATCAACTGAAGAGTTATTCTTGGATTTTGAAGGGACCATGCCACTACTTGCAAATATTTTCTTTGCTAATTGGTAAAAGTATCAGAAAATGATTCTCTGATAAATGTTCACTTGCATATATACAACAGAGGTACCTGTCAACCCCAACTATAGTTCACAATGGGCTTCCCTTGCGGCTCAAAGGGTAAAGAATCTGCCTGCAATGCAGGAGACCCAGGTTGGGAAGATCCCCTGGAGGAGGGCATGCCAACACACTCCAGTATTCTTACCTGGAGAATCCCCATGGACAGAGGAGCCTGGTAGGCAATAGTCCATGGGACTGCAAAGAGTCAGACACGACTAAGAAATTCTCACTTTTCATAGCTCACAATAATTATTTTTTCAAGTCTTTCCAATGCATATACTACAATAGGAGACTACTAGATAAAATTTTGTTCTCATGTAACCTTGATAATATATATATATTTTTAAATACAGGTAAAGAAGTATTTTATATTTTAATATATAGGTTTCATTTTCCCAATCCTTACACAATTTACCTATCTCAAGTGATCAGCATCTCCATGCTGACTTTATATTTAATTTGAAAAAATAATATGGCTTAAACCACCTACTAAGATGGTTTTCCTAATTTGCTTAAATTCTATACTCAGCATTTTCACTTTTTTTCAGATCACAATTAATACTTTCCTTTTTAAAATTAAATATATTAGGAACATCTGTTTGAATACTGTCTTTTATTTTAAATGTATTTTTTAAAAAAATAAAATGAGTACATCTAAATGGAGAATTCTTGGACTCCAACTCAAATTTTAATCCATTCATTAACTTAAATCAGTCCCTTTCAGTAATTTGGTATCACCAAACTGGTCCTTCAGAGAAGGCAATGGTACCCCACTTCAGTACTTCTGCCTGGAAAATCCCATGGACAGAGGAGCGTGGTAGGCTGTAGTCCATGGAGTGGCTGAACGTCGGACACGACTGAGCGACTTCACTTTCACGCGTTGGAGAAAGAAATGGCACCCACTCCAGTGTTCTTGCCTGGAGAAACCCAGGGACAGGGGAGCCTGGTGGGCTGCCGTCTCTGGGATCGCACAGAGTCGGACATGACTTAGCAGCAGCAGCGGCAGCAAACTGGTCCTTCCTTTTCCATCAGTTATGTAGTAACAAACTACTGAAGGCTTTGAAACTGAAGCAGAAAAATATATATATTCCTTACTTGATTAAATAGTCAATGAAATATTTTTAAGTAAAGTAATTGTATAAAAACCCAATGTTTGCTATTCAAAGGATTATTTAGAGAAATGAGAATATTTTCTCAGTATAGGCTACTGTGGTTCTTTAGCTGTGCGCCTATGAAAGTCTGGATAGGAATAATGGTCCAAAAAGAGATAAAGATACTGGCCTAAGAAACTTTTCAAAGAATGACGGACAAAAAAGGAAGATGATAGCATAGAATCAATTACTATAACCATGCTCGTCTGAAGGAATGTTAAAGTAGTGGTTTCTTTAGCAGACACAAAAACACAGGAGCCTGAGAACAAACCCTGTTTAGTATCGGTTTGAATATTTGTTGAAGTTAACATGAATGGGGAACACTTAACTAGAGATATTCAGAGGATAGCTGGAGATTTAAAAAAGAACTTGAGTGAAAAATCTGAAGTTATAGACAAGACCAGAAAATCAGGTATTTTGTTCATGCTATCTTTCTGTCTCAAGTCTCAGGCATACTTCAGGGGGCAAAGATCACTCTAAAAGTGACTTCTCTGAAAGAGATAAATACCGTATCAAAACATGTTAAACATAAACCATTGAATACTGATTGCTAACAAATAATACCTTTCCTCTGAATTTATTTTTCCTTAGAGAAAAGCAATGTCTAGTTCACAGACAGCTAGTTTAGCATTTTAAACTCACTTTTTAGTGATCAAATGGGTAAAAGAATACAGACAGCCTCAGATAAATTATCTACCATTTCATTGAAAGTTTCTTTGCATAGCTTTTATTTATTTTATGGGTTTGCAAAATAAGGATTCATACACACAGTTCAGTTCTCCTTCCTCTGGGCTGGTTACCTGGCTATCCTAATCACCCAGTAATTAAAAGAAAAACCACTCCAGATAATTGGCAGTCTTCTCTAATTGAAAACTGGGTAGATAATCATTGGCCCGAGGAAATGCCCCACTCTCATACTGTAATATGAACTATCATCTGTCTATTAAATTAGTAACTGTAAAATATTAACATATAAATGACTACTACAGAGGTATTATGAAAGTGGTCCTAGAATTTAATTAAATATTTGTTTTCATTTTGTTGACTCCCCAGTTTCTTTCTAGGGAACAATAAGAAAATATACTCATTGGTAGATGAGGGAGGGGGCAATAACTTTTGTCATGCAACACAGACACATCTAGGAGGGTTGTAATGTCTGCCTTTGCTATACAAAGTATTTGCTTGCCAATGAATAGCAAACCCTGAACCAGGAAGTCAGAAAAAAATTACACAAAAATATTCAATCTATCTATAGGGCTGGGAGAGTTCATTCATTCTTTATGTAATGCTATGGATTTGCTTTCAGGGGAAGTGGAAGTAAAAGAAAAGTAGTAACTTTAAGAAATCAACTTTGAATCTTAGAAACTGACCAATAGGCTGAAAAATCCTGGCAATATACCTGATATAGATTGAAGAATTACTCTAATTTTGTCCTTCCTGAAAGGCTAATTCTATTTGAATGAGAAAAGGGGGAGGAAATTCATAAATATAAACAGACCTTGAAAATAACATCGCCAGACATTATGAAGAAGGTAACTTTATTCTGTGCTCTGTGAGGACCATTTAGTACAATACCGTCTTTGTAGACACACTTTTACACAGCACATAATACCAGCTGCAGTATCTTCAACTACAGAAGGCAGAGATGCACAGTCACACATTTAATAATGCAAAGTAGACAAAAGAAGCATGCATAGATTCTCCTTTACCGGTCAAAGTCAATTCTAGCACTAAAAAACCCTTCCCGCTAAATCCTCTATGTTGACTTAGCTTGACATCCTTGGGATGTGTGATTTGTCTATTTGCTGGCATGAAGTTAAGACGTGCAAAATGTACAACTGAATTTGAATGTGGACTGATGATGCTGTAGACAAGGTCATACCCAAACTAAATAAATACTCATCAACTGATTAGGCAGAAATTACTTAAGATACAGCATAAGTCAAACTAGTTTGATAGCTAACTAACAAATTCAGGGAAAAAACAGAACTGCAATGAAAGTGAAGAAAAATTCACAATTACATACTTCTTTGACAATCACAGAAAATAAGATATACTGGGGACTTGGAATTTAGTATGCAAGTAACAAGGATAAGACTTACACTGGAAACCATATTTGTCTTGAAACATTTGCTCTGGTTTACAGATGACAAAATCACTCTCCTCAAACCCTGTCATTCACTGCCCAGTGCAATGAAAGGATAAGTTCAGTCCTGTTTGCTCTTCACAGAAGACTTAGTGATGACAAGATGTCATTACGTTTCAAGGCTTAGAGAAACTTAAGAAATCATTTTACGAATCAAGATAAAGAATAAAGTCTTTAAAATACCAAACTATAACTGAATGACCTAAAATTATATGTGGTCAAGAATCTGGGTCTCTGAAAGTTGAACAGAAATATGAATTTTGATTCTGTTTTTGAAAGCATAATTTTATACTTTCATGTTTAGTTTTAATATGACTTTTTCTCCTCTAGATTCTTTTATGTATAAGAAAAAGTAACACATTAATCATGTTATTTCTGTTAAAGGAAAGCTGTACTCTTTGTAAAAGTGGATTCTCATGGATTATTTACACTGTAAGTCCCATAACATTAAAGTATGTAGCACATTTTATTCTTTATGAATGTATAACAATAATTATATTAGATTTTGATTTTAAGTGATTTGAATAACCAAGATATAAAAATATTAAAATTATGAGATACATTACCATAGGATAGATGCTAGAGAAATGATATCTTTTAGACAGATAGATGGACAGATATACAGATAGATATGAATGTAGCTACAGATACACTCATATATACACACTTACGTATAGATTATATGTTTGTGTTGTGTAGATAGAAATCTAACCCCCAGTGTTATGATGGGTCCTCAGAGAGGTGAGGATTTTGTCATGAGGGTGAAATCCTCATGTAGGATTAATGCCCTTATGAAAGAGACTCCAGAGAGCATCCTACCCCCACTCCTTCTGCCATGTGAAGACACAATGGGAAGATGGCCATCTATGAACAAGTAAGTGGGCTCTGAGCAGACACAAAATCTGCTGGCACCTTGCTCCTGGACTCTCCAGCCTCTAGACTAAGAGAAATAAACATCTGTTGTTTAAGCCATTCAGCCTGTGATATTCTGTTATAGCAGCCCAAATGGACTAAGACCATGGATAATTTTACTCTTCTAACCATCCTGTGTATATGTGTGCTTAGTCATTCAGTTGTGTCTGACTCTTTGCTACCCCATGGACTATAGCCCACCAGGCTCCTCTGTCCATGGACTTCTCCAGGCAATAATTCTGGGGTGGCTTGCCATTCCCTTCTCCAGGGGATCTTCCCAAGCCAGGGATTGAACCTGGGTCTCGTGCATTGCAACCCACCTGCGATGTGGGAGAGCTGGGTTCTATCCCTGAGTACTGAATATACTCCGGTATTCTGGCCTGGAGAATTCCATGGGATCTATAGTCCTCGGGGTCACAAAGAGTTGGACACTACTGAGCAACTATCACACTCACACTCCTGCATTGTAAGCAGATTCCTTACAAGCTGAGCCACCAAGGGCTTCCCCTCTAACTGCCCTAAAGGTTTATAATTTCTTTCCTTAATAAATTCAACCAAGAAGCAAACTTCAAAATCAGCAGCTACTGCCTGAAAAGAAAACCAAAGTACATGTTAAGTTTGTGTCCTCTCTGCCCCCAAAATTAGGCCTACTGAATAAATATTTAGATATCCATTTGCTTTGGACAGTTGCTTAAAAAGCACAATTTTCGAACTGCTATGGCTTATACATAGATTAAGTCCTCCTTAAGAATCACTTTGGTATTGAACCAAGCTAATGTTCAATGAAATCAGATTCATTATAGATCATCAGAGAATAAATTGTATAAATTAACAATAAAAATTAAGACTATCATTTCCAAGTGTTTCTAATATTCCTCGCATTGTGCTAGGCACTTTACACACATGACATCATTTAATCTTTTAACAGTCCTGTGCAGTAGGTGTTATTTTCCTGTTCTATGATTCTGTGTATTCTGGAAAATGGAAGACTAGTAATTTTCCCTGGGTTACATAACTTATAACTGACTGAGCTACAATTTATCTTAAGGCTGACCGACCTCGAATTTACATCTCTCTCCACCATAACAAGGAATCTCACTAATTAGGTTTCCTAGAGCAGAGACCACTGGCTGTTTACCAAAGCCACTTCCAAGCACACAGCATGAACATATTTTCTTTGGAGTTGGGTATGTCAATGAACTATATCCTAGCCAAGAGAATATGGACAAAAATAGTGTATGCCACCTTCAGTTTTGGCTCATAGAAACTTCCCACATGCAAACTTCCATTCTATTTTCCCCCATTTGGCTGCAGAAATCCACCAGGCTAAACAGAGAAACATAAGACGATGGCAAGACCCTATGCAGAAGTATAACCAGAAGCACCTTGACTGAATTGTTAAGCAATGGGAAATAAAACCTATTGAATTAAGCTGCTACTACATAAGGGTTTTGTGTTCTATCAGCTGGTATTACCCTAACTAATGCAAGGTATGTCATCTTATAGTTACGGAATAAAAATACAATTTTGACGCAAGTTTTTCATAAAAACCATTCAATTGAATATCAACATTTATTTCCCTGACAGTCTAAACTGTGTCCTGATAACCTCCAGTGACAGTATGACTTCTTCTCCTACTGCAAAACACAGATGTTAAGCAAAAATGGTAACTGAAAGACAAAGTCCAAATGAACTGCTTTTTTATGACTTCAAAGGTAAGAAACATCCAAATGCAGTTTTGAAATGATGTCTCAATACTTTTTTCTTTAGCAAATTCAGGTGTCAGGGATAATAAATGAATCATTTATTTGATGCAGATAATACTTTAAAGAAATCAGTGTAAGCCCCCAAAGGAAAAAAGCAACAGCGTACTCAGAAGCATTTCATCATTTGAAGTTGATATAACAATGCTGACAAGTACAAAAGATAACTACTTTGTTCTGTCATGCCATGTCATGTTGAAGAAAACACAAAGCATTATGTGACCTTTAGAGAAACAGCCAAAAAGTAGCTTGCTTTGTGATGATTAACGCGGGTATTTTTGAATTGTTGAAGGTTTTGATTTTTGCCAATTGTGGCCAAAGTTACATCCTGGGGAATCTCAGGCATGAAGAGAAAAGAATACTGATGCATGAAGCAAGTGTAAGGGGAAAGATTGAGAGAAAAATTTACAGCTTATGGAAAACAAAACTAACTGTTGGGTATCTATGTGTATGCTGGTTCCTTGAAATGCCCCATCTAATAAATATTAGTTTCAGAATTGGCCCATATATATATATATATATATATATATATATATATGTATACTGGACACAGTTGGCATTGGACATATGGAGATATTCTCCTAACCCATTTTTACACTCCTTTTTCAAGTCTTGACTACTTTTCAGGCCCCTACCTGACTGATTAGACACTACTACTGCAATGTCCCAAATTCCAGAGTTTGGAAGACGGTACATGTAAGTGATAGGCAGCTCTGAGTCTTATTTTTAGATTTCCATCACTCCTTTTAAAACTCAAAGCCATATTTAACTAGGCACTTTTTCTAGGATTAACTTCTTACCTTAAAGGAATAAGTAATAGAGGCAATTTCAGCCCTGTAGCTTAGTATCTCTTAAAATAAATTTACAGATAATATGCACTGAATTACCTGAAGATATTCAGCAGTGGCCATAGGACTGGAACAGGTCAGTTTTCATTCCAATCCCAAAGAAAGGCAATGCCAAAAAATGCCCAAACTACCACACAATTGCACTCATCTCACACGCTAGTAAAGTAATGCTCAAAATTCTCCAAGCCAGGCTTCAGCAATATATGAATCATGAACTTCCTGATGTTCAAGCTGGATTTAGAAAAGGCACAGGAACCAGAGATCAAATTGCCAACATCCTCTAGATCATCGAAAAAGCAAGAGAGTTCCAGAAAAACATCTATTTCTGCTTTATTGACTATGCCAAAGCCTTTGACGGTGTGGATCAAATAAACTGTGGAAAATTCTGAAAGATATGGGAATACCAGACCACCTGACCTGCCTCTTGAGAAATCTGTATGCAGGTCAGAGAGCAACAGTTAGAACTGGATGTGGAACAACAGACTGGTTCCAAATAGGAAAAGGAGTATGTCAAGGATGTATATTGTCACCCTGCTTATTCAACTTATATGCAGAGTACATCATGAGAAATGCTGGGCTGGAAGAAGCACACATTGGAATCAAGATGGCCAGGAGTAACCTCAGATATGCAGATGATACCACCCTTACGGCAGAAAGTGAAGAACTGAAGAGCCTCTTGATAAAAGTGAAAGAGGAGAGTGAAAAAGTTGGCTTAAAGCTCAACATTCAGAAAACGAAGACCATGGTATCTGGTCCCATCACTTCACAGCAAATAGATGGAGAAACAGTGGCAATACTGGCTGACTTTATTTTTGGGGTCACCTAAATCACTGCAGATGGTGAAGGCAGCCATGAAATTCAAAGACACTTACTCCTTGGAAGGAAAGTTATAACCAACCTAGACCGCATATTAAAAAGCAGAGACATTACTTTGTCAACAGAGGTCCGTGTAGTCAGCTCAGTTCAGTTCAGTCACTCAGTCGTGTCTGACTCTTTGTGACCCCATGAATCGCAGCACGCCAGGCCTCCCTGTCCATCACAATCTCCCGGAGTTCACTCAGACTCATGTCCATCGAGTCCGTGATGCTACCAGCCATCTCATCCTCTGTCATCCCCTTCTCCACCTGCCCCCAATCCCTCCCAGCATCAGAGTCTTTTCCAATGAGTCAACTCTTCGCATGAGGTGGCCAAAGTACTAGAGTTTGAGCTTCAGCATCATTCCCTCCAAAGAAATTCCAGGGCTGATCTCCTTCAGAATGGACTGGTTGGATCTCCTTGCAGTCCAAAGGACTCTCAAGAGTCTTCTCCAACACCACAGTTCAAAAGCATCAATTCTTCGGTGCTCAGCCTTCTTCCCAGTCCAACTATCACATCCATACATGACCACAGGAAAAACCATAGCCTTGACTAGACAGACCTTAGTCGGCAAAGTAATGTCCCTGCTTTTGAATATACTATCTAGCTTGGTCATAACTTTCCTTCCAAGGAGTAAGCGTCTTTTAATTTCATGGCTGCAGTCACCATCTGCAGTGATTTTGGAGACCAAAAAAATAAAGTCTGACACTGTTTCCACTGTTTCCCCATCTATTTCCCATGAAGTAATGGGACCGGATGCCATGATCTTCGTTTTCTGAATGTTGAGCTTTAAGCCAACTTTTTCACTCTCCTCTTTCACTTTCATCAAGAGGCTTTTAGCTCCTCTTCACTTTCTGCCATAAGGGTGGTGTCATCTGCATATCTGAGGTTACTGATAGTTCTCCCGGCAATCTTGATTCCAGCTTGTGTTTCTTCCAGCCCAGCATTTCTCATGATGTACTCTGCATATAAGTTAAATAAGTAGGGTGACAATATACAGCCTTGACATACTCCTTTTCCTATTTGGAACCAGTCCGTTGTTCCATGTCCAGTTCTAACTGTTGCTTCCTGGCCTGCATACAGATTTCTCAAGAGGCAGGTTAGGTGGTCTGGTATTCCCATCTCTTTCAGAATTTTCCACAGTTTATTGTGATCCATGCAGTCAAAGGCTTTGGCATAGTCAATAAAGCAGAAATAGATGTTTTTCAGGATCTCTCTTGCTTTTTCGATGATCCAGTGGATGTTGGCAGTTTGATCTCTGGTTCCTCTGCCTTTTCTAAAACCAGCTTGAACATCAGGGAGTTCACGGTTCACGTATTGCTGAAGCCTGGCTTGGAGAATTTTGAGCATTACTTTACTAGCATGTGAGATGAGTGCAGTTGTGCGATAGTTTGAGCATTCTTTGGCATTGCCTTTCTTTGGGATTGGAATGAAAACTGACCTTTTCCAGTCCTGTGGCCACTGCTGAGTTTTCCAAATTTGCTGGCATATTGAGTGCAGCACTTTCACAGCATCATCTTTCAGGATTAGAAATAGCTCCACTGGAATGCTGTCACCTGCATTAGCTTTGTTTGTAGTGATGCTTTCTAAGGCCCATATGACTTCACATTCCAGGATGTCTGGCTCTAGATTAGTGATCACACCATCATGATTATCTTGGTCATGAAGATCTTTTTTGTACAGTTCTTCTGTGTATTCTTGCCACCTCTTCTTAATATCTTCTGCTTCTGTTAGGTCCATACCATTTCTGTCCTTTATTGAGCCCATCTTTGCATGAAATGTTCCCTTGGTATCTGTAATTTTCTTGAAGAGCTCTCTAGTCTTTCCCATTCTGTTGTCAAGGCTATGGTTTTTCCAGAGTCATGTATGGATGTGAGAGTGGGACTATAAAGAAAGCTGAGCACCAAAGAACTGATGCTTTTGAACTGCGGTGTTGGAGAAGACTTTTGAAAGGCCCTTGGACTGCAAGAAGATCCAACTAGTCCATCCTAAAGATCAGTCCTGGTTGTTCATTGGCTGGACTGATGTTGAAGCTTAAACTCCAATACTTTGGCCACCTGATGGGAAGAGCTGACTCATTTGAAAAGACCCTGATGCTGGGAAAGATTGAGGGCAGGAAGAGAAGGGGACGACAGAGAATGAGAAGGTTGGATGACATCACCAACTCAATGGACATGGGTTTGGGTGGACTCCGGGAGTTGGTG
This sequence comes from Capra hircus, assembly GCF_001704415.2. Taxonomy (NCBI): domain Eukaryota; kingdom Metazoa; phylum Chordata; class Mammalia; order Artiodactyla; family Bovidae; genus Capra; species Capra hircus. The sequence continues at coordinate 35,379,108 of NC_030809.1, read as the reverse complement.
ATGGACAGGGAGGCCTGGTGTGCTGCGGTTCATGAGGTCACAAAGAGTCAGACACGACTGACCGACTGAACTGAACTGATATCCTTAAGTTGAGTAAGCATTTAAAATAATACAAAAAGGTATACTGAAAAAGCCTATAGAGGAGATAGAATAATAATGTGACACCAGTAATGAAGTATTTTGTTTCTGACCCAAGAGTCTCATTTCTTTTGACACCATGTATGACAGAGTAGCAGCCTACTTATTAGCATGTAAGCAGAGTAAAATCAAATCCCAGACCAAACATATATTATTAAATAGAAATCAAGTTTGGTTAATTTTAATGTCATCAAACTGACCAGTTAATATATAAGGACAAACTATTAAACATAATTTACTTATGGGCTTATGGACTGTGTCATAATTTTGCAGTCACATTTTATGGATCAATGATTCTTCAGAAAAAAAAATCTGTTTTAATTTCTTATATCTTGGTCAAATACAAAGCTCTCTAAAACGGAGCTAGTTTCACAATATAAATGTGTATCAAATCATCATGTTGAATACCTTCAACTTACAGAATGTTACATGCCAACTATATCTCAATAAAGGTGGGGAAAAGGCTACTGTTTATATAAAAGGCATAAGGTTCTTTATATGCTTAATCAAACAATCATAGTATCATTATAGACAGCTAGAATGCTCCCAGAGAACTCAAGGCCACCACAAACTTAGTGTTTTAAATAATATGTGGAGTTTAGGAGTATCTATGTATACATTTTCTGAGTATATATACATGGCTGCTGCTAAGCTGCTAAGTCACTTCAGTCGTGTCCGACTCTGTGTGACCCCATAGACGGCAGCCCACTAGACTCCTGTGTTCCTGGGATTCTCCAGGCAAGAATACTGGAGTGGGTTGCCATTTCCTTCTCCAATGCATGAAAGTGAAAAGTGAAAGTGAAGTCACTCAGTCGTGTCTGACTCTTAGCGATCCCATGGACTGCAGCCCACCAGGCTCCTCCGTCTATGGGATTTTCCAGGCAAGAGTACTGCAGTGGGTTGCCATGTGGATAATGACCCTAATATCAACATTCTTCTCTTTCTCAAATTAATTTTTATTGGTGTATAGTTACATTACAATGTTGTTAATTTCTGCTGTACACCAAAGTGAATCAGCCATACACACACACACACACACACACACACACACACACACATATATATATATCCCCTCTGATTCAGATTTTCTTCTCAGTTAGGTCACAACAGAGCACTGAGTAGAGTTTCCTATAGTATATAGTAGGTTACCATTAGTTATTTTATACATAGTAGTGTATATACGTCAATCCCAATCTCCCAATTCATCCACCCTCACAAATTTTAGCATTCTTGAACATTTTCCTTGGCAGTCTTTCTAAAATGGCTCTTAAAATTTACAATGGAAATCATGCAGTCTTCCCTCAAGCACTTTGTTAAGAATTAAAAAAATGAATATAATTCTGAACTTTTTTCAGTATTGCTTTCATTACATCTCGAAGTATTTTCTTCTTTGTCATTTGCCATTCTAATAATCATCGGCTTCTTCACTTTCACGTCTACCAAAACCTCTGAGAAAACTTTCTCTTTTAATTAATGTGACAATTATTTATTTTCTAATATCCTTAGGCCTTGCATCATTTCTTGGTATTCCTTTTTCATATATGCTGAAGTTCAAGTTCCTTCTTCCTGAAGTTTCTGTTTTCAGAATATTTCTCTATAAGGATAAGCTGGAAACAGCTTACATAAAACTTTGTTCATAGTATTTCGCTAACCTCTTTAGAAATGATGATAAATAAGTAATTATCTTAAAACCCTATTATCCAAGTATAATGAGTCCAAAGCAAATAATGGCAAAATTTTAAAAACCTCAGAGTGAAAGCACTTAGAAATAAGTGATAATGGGAAGTTTACTATAGCAATTTATACTATGCTGTTACAATTACTCTTTTATTGTGACTGTTGTATAATTTGTCATGTGCTTTTCATAAGCTTTCTTTCTTACATAAATAATACAAATGTCTTAACTAATAGTAATGGCATCAAATTCTATTGATGTTATTATTGGTTGACATTGAAATATCTTCTTCAGTCTGGTATCAAGGATGTCTCCTAAGTCGCTTCAGTCATGTCTTCCTCTTTGGTGGACTATAGCCCACCAGGCTCCTCTGTCCATGGGAGTCTCCAGGCAAGAGGACTGGAGTGGGTTGCATGCCCTCCTCCAAGGGATCTTCCCAACCCAAGGATCGAACCTACATTTCTTATGTCTCCTGCATTGGCAGGCAGGTTCTTTACCACTACTACCACTTGAGAAGCCCATCTGGTATCATAAGAAACTAATAATCTTAACATGTTTCTTTGTTTTATAAAATAATTGCATAATGTTCTGTGATCCATAATCATGAATCAACATTATTAGAATTACTTATAATTTACTTTATGTTTGATAATCCTAATATGGATTAGTACAATGGGAAGAACTATACATAGCTTTGAAGTCAGACAAATGTGATTTTAAACACTGCCTCCACTACTGACTGTGTAAGCTTAGGTTAATTACTATCCTCTAAACATCCTCATTTATTCACTGGTGGCATGTGGATTAAAACTCCTACTATGCAGAATATTAAGATTCTTATGAAGTATTTTATGTATAGCATCTATCACAGAGCCTGGCACACTATATGTTCCAAAAATAGTGAAAAATTGTTGTTACTAGTACTACAAACTTATTATTAGGTAAGCTAAAGTTGTTGATATATACATATGACTTCTATTTTCATTCGGGATTATCTGTTCCTAATTAAGTAACTTACTAGATTTGAGATCTTTAGACTTTTCTCACAGAGAAAGCAATGGCACCCAACTCCAGTACTCTTGCCTGGAAAATCCCATGGACAGAGGAGGCTGGTGGGCTGCGGACCATGGGGTCGCTAAGAGTCAGACACGACTGAGCGATTTCACTTTCACTTTCCACTTTCATGCACTAGAGAAGGAAATGGCAACCCACTCCAATATTCTTGCCTAGAGAATTCTGCGGACAGAGGAGGCTGGTGGACTGCTGTCTATGGGGTCACACAGAGTCAGAAATGACTGAAGCAACTTAGCATGCATGCATGCATGCACTGGAGAAGGAAATGGCAACCCACTCCAGTATTCTTGCCTAGAGAATTCTGTGGACAGAGGAGGCTGGTGGGCTGCCATCTATGGGGCCGCACAGAATCGGACAGACTGAAGCGACAGCAGCAGCAGCAGCAAATGCTTGATTAACTAGTTAACAATGCAACATCCCCAAAATTTGCTACGAAATGTCAGCATGTAGCCTGTAGTTATAAAAACATTTAAAATGTAACATTATAACATGTGGAATTTAGAAAGGTGGTACAAATGAAGTATCTACAAAACAGAAATAGAGTTACAGATGTAAAAAACAAATTTATGGTTATCAGGAGGTAAGAGAGGAGAAGGGATAAATGGGGAGACTGGGATTGACATATACATAGTTCTATATATAAAATAGATAACAATATTCTTTAATGGCCTGTATGTGAAAAGAGTATTAAAGAGAGTGGATATATGTATATCTCACTTTTCTGTACACTTGAAACACAACATTGTAAATCAATTATATTTCAGTAATTTTTTTAAAAAGTAACATTAAACTTTCAACATTTCTATAATTAGAAATAATACGTTAAGTCTGAAAAAACATGCAACTATCAGTTCACTTTACTCTCGGTATATTTATTTACATACACAGTTACTTATATAACAACCACTACACGTGACACAAAGGTATAATCATTTAGCTATAGGTTAGACAATTTTATAACTACAAAGGTCCATCTAGTAAAGGCTATAGTTTTTCCAGTAGTCATGTATGGATGTGAGAATTGGACTATTAAGAAAGCTGAGCACCGAAGAATTGATGCTTTTGAACTGTGGTGTTGGAGAAGACTCTTGAGAGTCCCTTGGACTGCCAGGAGATCCAACCAGTCCATCCTAAAAGAGTTCGGTCCTGGGTGTTCATTGGAAGGACTAATTTGAAGCTGAAACTCCAATAGTTTGGCCACCTGATGTGAAGAGCTGACTCATTTGAAAAGACCCTGTTGCTGGGAAAGACTGAGGGCAGGAGGAGAAGGGGAAAACAAAGGATGAGATGGTTGAATGGCATCACCAACTCAATGGACATGAAGTGAAGTGAAGTGAAGTGGCTCAGTCGTGTCTGACTCTTTGCAACCCCATGGACTGTAGCCTACCAGGCTCCTCTGCCCATGGGATTTTCCAGGCAATAGTCCTGGAGTGGATTGCCATTTCCTTCTCCAGGGGATCTTCCCAACTCAGGGATCGAACCCGGGTCTCCCGCATTGTAGACAGACGCTTTACCGTCTGAGCCACCAGGGAAGTCAGGGTTTGGGTAAATTCCTGCAGTTGGTGATGGACAGGGAGGCCTGGAATGCTGCAGTTCATGGGGTCACAAAGAGTCGGACACGACTGAGCAACTGAACTGAACTGACCATCTAATATTAATTCCATAATAAATGTGGGTTATTTTAATGACTACTGTGTAAGATTAATAAAACTGAAGTATACAGAAGTTGACATGTTTATATAAACTACAGAAGCAATAAACTGATTTGGCAAGGTACAGAAGAAAGGAAAAAGTCTTTAAAGGTAGGTCAAGCATTTTACAGATTAAGATCTTAATGACCTTGTCACTTCACATCGCAAGGATCTTAAGTTGTAAGTAGAATTTGGTTAAAGAGGTCATCATAATCAGTGATATTATTTATTATGACATTTAAAAGTTACAGAAGAAACAAACTGTAATGCAACACTATGGCATGGTAGGAATGAAATGAGCTACCAGGTTATGAAATGCCTTAACTAGTAGAAGATCACATAATTACCAGAAGGTAGAATAGCAGGGTAATCCATATTTTGAATGTTAGATTTCTCTGATTGAAAAGTCTAAAATTATGTGCCTTTCTTCAAATTTTAAGTGAGACATTTGTTAGCATGGCATACAACCTCATTTCATATTCCGCCAGTAAAATGTTTATACAAAAAAATAATATCTAGAAGTCAATAGTCACTAATCACAGTCATTAAAATGTTCATTAAGTAGAGAATTGAAGAAAAATTATTTCCAAGTACATGTGAAATTACCAAGTATCAAGTGACTTTATTACTTTCATAATTATTTGATTTATAGCCAATGAAATCATAATAACAAAATACTAAGAAGAAAAATATTACTCCAAAAGTGTAATGCAATAACTTATGTGTCAATAATCAGTCCAGTTTCTTGTAGCAGGGCAGGGCTCAATAAAGAGATATTTTTAGAAGAAAAAAAGGCAATATTTCTCTGAATTATGCATTTCTACCTGCCAATATATTAAAAAGCTTGACTTAATATAGATGAATAAAGCCAAAGATGCCACTTTTGTTTTAATTTCCTTTTTTGTCTCTTCTCAAACAATTTTAGCTTTCTACAAATAGAATGTCTTTTTGATGAAAGCTTATACACATTCTCTGTGAGGCTTTCCGAAGGCAAGACTGTGTGGGAAGTAAACCACCTCTAGCCAAAACACAGAGTTTCATAAGAATCCAATAACCTAAAATTCAAGTATAGTGTTCAAGGAATAATGGACACTGGCTTCCCTGGTGGCTTAGATGGTAAAGAATCTGCCTGCAATGCAGGAGACCCCAGGTTCAATTCTTGGGTCTGGAGGATCCCCTGGAGAAGGAAACGGCTTCAAGGGGTTGCAAAGAGTCAGACGTGACTGCATGACTTACACTTTCACCCACTCCAATATTCTTGCCTGGAGAATCCCATGGACAGAAGACCCTGGCAGGCTACATTCTATGGGGTTACAAAGAGTCAGATATGACTGAGCGACTAATACACAAAGATATCCAGAAAAAAAGCCAGATAGTTTTATTATTTCTCTTGTAACTATTATAAAATTTAGGACAGATATAAAATATAATAAAATTATGCTGTTACCTGTTCAACTGAGATTTGGAGTTTATATCTGTGTTCCTTGTAACTCAAAGCAACCTACATTTTAGTATTGAGTGTCCATTCTCGTGACTCCTTCAGACATGGATTCTCTAACAGTAACAGATCTCTAATGTTTCCTTTAGACTTACCTATTTTTTCCTAACAGCCACAGAAGAGACAATTTAAAAGTGAGGAGGAAGACATTTGAAAGAATCTGCCACTTACACAGCTGAACAAGTCAGTCAGGATATTGCATTTGAACATTTACGATTTGTATCAGTTAAAATAGTTTGGCTCTAAATGGCTTAAAAAATAAGGGATTTAATTTCTTGCATATATGGGATCCACAAGACAGAGGTATTCCAGGATGGGTTCAGGGGCTTGACATTGTCATTGAGAAGCTAGGCATTTTCTTTCACTTTGTCTTTGGGCGTATTGATGACTGCACCTGGAACCACAGAATGAACTGCCATAATTCCAGGCATCACGTGGTGACATCAAACCAAAAACAAAAAAAAAGGGGGGGGGGGAATGTTTCCCCTGTGTACCTCTTTTCATCAGTAGAGAATCTTTTTCTTAAAGACTGTCAAGACTTCCCCTTTCAGTGACCAGAATTCAATCCCATTTTCATAAATGAAACAGTCAGATGGGAAGCAAAATGATGCTAACTGGTTTATACTAATTATGATTTTCCTCCAGGGATGGCAGACAACTCAACCAAATTTTACTTGAAATACCCAGCAATCATTCTTACCCCCATGTCTTTGGAGTCATGCAAAATCTGACTTAAATCCATACTTTATACATTATGAACATTCAACTTGATGTAATTACTTAGAGCATCAGCTTTCTTTCTGAGAGATATATATGTATATATAGACTATAGATAATCATACACATATAATATATTTTTAAAGAGTTCTCTATTGTCAGGTATATAAGGGTGAAACAGAACAAGCAAGCAAGTCCCCAGGTGGATATAAAAGGTTCCTTGTGAACTGTGTCTATACACTTTCCAACTCAGCCTTTGCCCACCCCTGACATGTTCTGTTCATGCTTTAATCACACAAAATGAACTGTCCACTGTACTTTCCATGGTAGTTTCCATCTACTTTGAATCTATTATTAGTTGCCTCTATGAGGAAGATCCTCCTCATCATTGTTCATTTCACTCATTCTTATTCATCTTCATGACTCATTTCAGAAAACATCTCCCCTCAAAAAATCTTTCCAACTTCCACGATGGGTTAAATGTGTCTTTTTTTGATTCTAGAGCACCTTTTGCTTACAAATTATCATAAAATACTGAAAGTAGTTATTTTTGCATCTGATTTCTTTACTAGATTCTTTGACATGTTCATGATACAATGCTGGGGCACAATTAACCACTCAATACATATATAATGAATAATATTAAATAAACTTGTTTTGTAGATTCAGTACTCTGAAATGGAATACAAAAGACAAAGCTTATTACATAAAAAGTGTGATCATTTTTAAAAGAGCATTAAAAAGTATCATATAGAAGGATTTTGGTATAAAAAATACAGTAACATTTCTTAAGTACTTACCACGAGTCAAAGGTCAAGCTAAGCCTTTATACACATTTTCCTATATAATCAAAACACTCTTGGGAAGAAGTATTTTTTCCTCCATTTAAAAAATGTGGATTCTAAGGCACAGAGATCTCATAGCTCATCTATTTCTGCTTTATTGACTATGCCAAAGCCTTTGACTGCATGGATCACAATAAACTGCGGAAAATTCTGAAAGAGATGGGAATACCAGACAACCTGACCTGCCTCTTGAGAAACCTATATGCAGGTCAGGAAACAACAGTTAGAACTGGACATGGAACACAGACTGGTTCCAAATAGGGAAAGGAGTATATCAAGGCTGTATTTTGTCACCCTGCTTATTTAACTTCTATGCAGAGTACATCCTGAGAAACACTGGGCTGGAAGAAACAAAAGCTGGAATCAAGATTGCCGGGAGAAATATCAATAACCTCAGATATGCAGATGACACCACCCTTATGGCAGAAAGTGAAGAGGAACTAAAAAGCCTCTTGATGAAAGTGAAAGAGGAGAGTGAAAAAGTTGGCTTAAAGCTCAACATTCAGAAAACGAAGATCATGGCATCCGGTCCCATCACTTCATGGCAAATAGATGGGGAAACAGTGGAAACAGTGTCAGACTTTATTTTTCTGGGCTCCAAAATCACTGTAGATGGTGACTGCAGCCATGAAATTAAAAGACGCTTACTCCTTGGAAGGAAAGTTATGACCAACCTAGACAGCATATTCAAAAGCAGAGACATTACTTTGCCAACAAAAGTCCGTCTAGTCAAGGCTATGGTTTTTCCTGTGGTCATGTATGGATGTGAGAGTTGGACTGTGAAGAAAGCTGAGCGCCGAAGAATTGATGCTTTTGAACTGTGGTGTTGGAGAAGACTCTTGAGAGTCCCTTGGACTGCAAGGAGATCCAACCAGTCCATTGTGAAGGAGATCAGCCCTGGGATTTCTTTGGAAGGACTGATGCTAAAGCTGAAACTCCAATACTTTGGCCACCTCATGTGAAGAGTTGACTCACTGGAAAAGACTCTGATGCTGGAAGGGATTGGGGGCAGGAGGAAAAGGGGACGACAGAGGATGAGATGGCTGGATGGCATCACCGACTCAATGAACGTGAGTTTGAGTGAACTCCGGGAGATGGTGATAGACAGGGAGGCCTGGTGTGCTGCGATTCATGGGGTCACAAAGAGTCAGACACGATTGAGCGACTGAACTGAACTGAACAACAACCTTGTAGATTTAGTGAACTAAAGCTGTTAAAACCTGCTTTGCTGCACTAAATGAATTGCTGACAATGGTACTCTCCTCCTTCTTTAAATAGACTACTACTGACTACACTTACTACAAAGAAAATTAGAACAGTGCTCAAAACCAAGGATACACATTTGTTAAATGTTCACTTTTATTGTTTAAGGGCACAGATGGTAAAGAATCTGCCTACAATGCAGGAGATCTGGGTTTGATCCCTGGGTAGGGAAGATCCTCTGGAGGAGGTCATGGTAACCCGCTCCAGTTTTCTTCCCTGTAGAATCCCCATGGACAGAGGAGCCTGGTGGGCTACAATCCATGGGGTCGCAGAGAGCTGGACATGACTGAGAGACTAAGCACAACAATATTTATTGTTTAAATACTATCCTTGTTTACATAATTTTCCTCATTACTCAGATGTATTAGTTTTCATACATACCCGTGAAATAGTACATACTTATATCAAATCTAGTAATATGTGTAAAAAATAAATTCATTGCTGCATTTAGAAGTAATGTGATACACACAAAAAAAATAGGAAGCAAGCAACAACATTTAGTCACCTTAATATGTATTACTATAAATATTTCATGAATATTGAAAGATTAACAGTCTCCAGTATAGGAAACAAAAACTGTGGAAGTATTTTTAAGAGCCTATAAAATTGTACTTCAAGATATACTTAGTAAACATTCACTGGTTTATATAAGAGAAAATATCAAATGATAAAAAGAAATAACTGTAACTTCAGAAGTATCAAAAATTTTAGCCTATACAAAGAAAAAGAAAATAAGTGCTTTTGACATGTGTGTGATTAAGGCAAATAACTTCTCTGAGCCTTAAATTTATTTTCTGTAAAATAAAGTACCTGAGAAAAATATCATTGAAGAATCCTTCCTCCAGCAAAAATTCCAATACTCATAATATTAAAAATGGAGTAAGCATTAAATACATTTTGTATGTACTCTACAACCTCAATAGAGTGTGCTGAATTTACTTGTGTTTGTTTAAAGCCACCCAGAGATTCTGAGTATCTGAAGTGTTGCTGTTACTGACGTGTTTTTGTGGATGGCAAATATATTAGATCCTATAGCTCTGACTTTTCATATTGATTAAAATAAACTAATTGTGGAACCACAACCAAATATCCTTGGTCTTTGTACATCAGGCTGTCTGCTGTGCAATGTCTGTTAGGTGCTGGATAAATGAATGGAGAGGCAGAATGTGTAAGTACAATGGACCCAATCCCATTGAAGTATTTTTGTACGATGTCCATAAATTTCAATGTGACATAAGTCTGAGCAGAGGCTTTCATTTCAGGCCCACAATCACTACTGTATTATTTATATAACATATGCTGAAAGTCTTAGAATAACTGGGAATCACAGCTGAAAATTCAAAGTGCCCAAATCATTTAAATTTTTCATTGAGAATTAATTTAAAGGTCTTAGTTTTAGTTTGTTCTAGAGTACATGACTTAAATTTTTTCTTTATTAAATATTTCAACATTTACAATTCATGACTTTTTTTTTAAGGACGAATGGAGGACAATGTGAAGAAAATTATATCTCATGTCTTAAATTAGAACAGATTAAACACATTGTCTTCCTTACCAAAAAAACAATATTTATTCTCACTGCACCATTATGTTCAATTAATAAGATGTTTTCAATACAGTATTTTGCTAACTGATGAAAAGTTAACAGAAAAAATGTGTAGAATTTGGGAAAATGGCAATACACTCTTTATGATATATGCACTACACCATTATTATCAATGACTATCTGAATGTTTAGAGTACAAAGCACTTACTTGCATCGTGTTGAGTGGTAAATTCAACACAGTAAAAAGAGACAGTGTAAAGCTCCCCTTGTTAGCTTGTGAGTGACTACAATCCAAGGCCAGTTCTTTTCTTCCATTTGCTTCTTTCTTCTTCTCTCTCCAGCCATGGAAATAGAGCTCAGTTATTTCTGCATGGATGCAAGGTGAATGAGGCTGTCGTTTCTCCTTGCAGTGCTATTTATTACAGGTCACTGACATAACACAGCTATTTTTTAAATGAAAAAAAAATTTATATTGCATTATTTCACTTACTCGGGTATTTGAGAGGAATGCACAGAGTGTTATTTATTTATACAGAAACCTGTCAACCGAGAGACATCATCTTGCTTTGAGGGGCCTCCTGCTGGCAAACTGAGCAACCTTGTTATTATAAGAATTAAAATGCACACCATATGAAAGAAAACATAACATAATCTTATAGCGTGAAGATGTTTGGATTTTCAACCTGTAAAAATATATTATTCCAATAAGGACAAAACTTAGAAAACTTCAAAGTGTGTCACAAATTGGGACTCTCTACGTGGTTTCATTGTTCTCAGTTATGAGATATATACATTATATACATTCAATACATAACTGTATTATGCATAATATGATATCAGACTGACTTTGACCATAAACCAGTCTAATGCAGTAATAAATTGATTGATAAGGAATTTATTTTCTAGATAAGTACCTCTCAGTTTGCAGTTTGAGTCTATGTCTAGAAAAATAATCTTAGAAAACATAATTCTAATCATTGTCTGATTGATATGACAGCAATTAATTTTTCCTCCATAATGCCCTCAGTGCAAATTATGCTCAAGAATGAATGCTATTTCTCAATTACACATTACATAATTTCATCTCAGAATTTCCCAAGACCCACCTAAAAGTCTTGGGAAATAACTGAACATTTAATAGCATCAGGGATAATAAATATACTTCAACATTTGCATGCCTGTAAAAACTACAGAGCATACCACAATGTGTTAAGAGAATTGCAGTCATGCGTGGAACCACTAAGAATCAAAATATTTGTGTAAAAATAGACCATTTGGGGCACTACAGGGCTCCAGTAGGTATAGTTTCGACCCTTGTTGTGAAGGACAACTTTAGCTATTCACTTATACAAATAGCTGAGTAAACAGAGAGCTCAAGCTGTTACCTGAACTCTTTCCTAGTTGAAATATAGGAATAGGAAGGTGAGCTGGCAAAAAGGAGTTAACTACTGTGCTGAAGTAACATCTGCTTGCCTAGCCTCTAATTCCACATCTAACTTCTGCTGGAGAAACAGTGATTGGGGAGGTGGTGAGGGTGAAAGCGAGGTCTTAGGACACAAATAGTTGCATGTCAGGCATTAATCCCAGAGCAGCTTTCCTTCACAAGTCCTGAGACTATTCCAAATAGGGATCACAGTCGAAAGGGACAGCTGTTTATAACCTCTTCTGAAAAGAGTTATTTGGGGCTACAACTCCTGATCTTCTTGTGTGTTCCCAAAATCATGTGCACTGATGTTCCTAGTCAAGATTTGTAATGGAGAAGAATGAAAAACCTATAACACCTGTTTTCCTAAATTAACTCCTTTTTGCCAACTCTCCTTCCTATTTTTCAAAGTGCAAATAAATTCAGAGAAGCTTGCTTTCTTCCTAGCAATACAATGTAGTATAGATCATTTATCCCTGAATTTTTTTTAAGTACAGTAAATGCTACTCAATTAGAATATTTTAGCATTTTATTACTATTGGAAACATGAGAAACAGGACTCATGATGAGGTACAGGAAACTTTATGAATATAGGCATACCAAAATTTAATCAAACAATGCAAACAACTTCCCAATTCTCTTTTTGGAAAAACTGCAAACCATCATGTTCTTTTTCAGGAATATATTGATGGTGACAGTAGCTTTGGTGATATTAAAGCTACTGCATGAATGATAAAGGGTAAATAAAATGGCTATTGGAAACTGGCCTTGCTAAGAGAAAAATAATTCATTTTAAAAATCAATAATTTTCTGCTTTTAAGCTATATTCATTTCAGGCAGATATGTCCACAGACAACCCACTTTAGCATATTTGCAAAAACTAAATAAAGGAACAAAATGGTTTGAAATAAAACAAAATAAAATTTAAAAATCCAAAGTGCTAAATACTATACATTAAATGAGCACTGGAGAAATAATGACACAATTAGAATCATGTGTACATTAAATCCCTCCTAATGTACAAGTGGTAAAGAGGAAAAACTGCTTCCATATTTGGTGGTAGGGACTGAGAGAGGGGTTAATTTATAAACATGTGGAACCCTAACAAATGTTATAGTATTTAAACCTTATAAAGATATGCTTTAAATAAGAAGGGCAAAATTAATGGCAATACTGATAGAAACTGACTGCCATTTCTGAAATGGGACAGGCACTCTAGCCTGGTTTTTAAGTAGGATATTGACTGGCAGTGAAAGATGAAGACTGTTTTGGAAGAGTAGAATGAGTTGGTTCCTGATTCATGGGTGCAATTAGAACCACTCAGGGATGGAGGACAACGGGATCTAAAACAAAAGGCAGCAAGCGTGGAGTGAGATAAAGGGAGGAGAGACTGGCTAAATGTTATGTGGTGGTCATTTCATTTCTAGCATTCTCATTTACCCGTTCAATATCCCTGCTTCTCTCATAAACTAGCATATTGTCTTTCTTTAAACTCAAACCTTGAATGTTAATTACTCTCATTTTCATTACCTCACCACTGAATAGGACTAATCCAAATTAAACTGCCAAATACCTGGTTAAAGGTTACCATAGTAACAACTATTGTCATTTACAGAATATATTCATGAGGTTTGATCTGCTCATGGTATCTCTGAATACCATTTGAAATATATCAGGACATCTTAATTGGATAAATATCCTTCAAAAATGTCTTTGATTTAAACATGCAGATAACACTGTTTTTCTCTAAACTTGTGATCAACCATAAGTTACAGAGAATGTCATATTAATGATAAATAACAACAAAATCAATGGAGGAAAATCTGTGGTAATAACTTGGATTATAGTTTAAAATGCCAATTTCAGGTTGCATTTAAATAAAAATCACCATTGTAGCTAAACGAAATCTCAATCCCAAATTCAACACTTGTATCTAAAAAACATAAAATTTAAGAAGCTACTGACATGTGACAATTATTTTGTGTTAGGATCCTCACATCTGAATTTTTAGTTACTTAACTGCTACACTGAAAAGTGTCAGTTGCTCAGCAGTACCTGACTCTGAGATCCCATGGACTGTAGCCCACCAGGTTCCTCTGACCATGTGATTTACCCAGCCAAGAACTCCCACTGGACTGGGTTAGCATTTCCTTCTCCAGGGGATCTTTCCAACCCAGGGACTGAACCCAGGTCTCCTACATTGAAGGCAGATTCTTTACCATCTGAGCCACCAAGGGAATTCCCAACTGCTATATTAAAAGGTCTTAACTACAAGAGTAAAACTCATAGTGTGTCCCAAAAAGTCTGACAGAAATTTAATCACACATTACCACTGACCAATTATTCTGAAGCATCACCTGTCAGCTGAATAACATAATGACATGTAATGGAGCTTGTGAGCCAAATTTCTATATCTCAGGCTAAAGACAATAGCCTAAATAAAAATACATGATGTATTGCTTATGCTGCAATTCACAGCATCTTTGAAAGTCTCCTGATTGGTAAATAAGAGAAGTAACTATTCTCTTCCTCTAACTCACCTGCATGCTGCATCCATGGGGTCACAGGGTCGGACACGAGTTAGCAACTTAACAACAACAAGCTCACTGGTGTGTAGGGAGGTTGAGATTGTTGCCAGAAAACAAGCAGTCAGCTTGAGAAGAGCAAAGATCAACCTTCCCATTAGTAAAACTGCTTCTAAGCCTAAAGGTTTTGAGGTGTTTCAGTGTTAATCAGGGGGCTTCCCAGGTGACTCAGTAGTAAAGAACCCACCTGCCAACGCAAGAGACCCAAGAGATGTGGGTTTGATCCCCGGGTTGGGAAGATCCCCCAGAGAAGCAAAGACAGTCCACTCCAGTATTCTTGCCTGGATAGTCCTATGGACCAAGGAGCCTGGCAGGCTACAGTCCATGCTGTCATAAGAAGTCAGACACGACTGAGTGACCGAGAATGCACACAATTTTAATTAAGAGAGCACAACTGGCAAAGGTCTGTGAATTAAAAACTTTATGATGATATGCATAGCCTTTATTTGATTCTTTGGTTATCAAAATAAGTGTATAAAACCATGATACAGGGAAAGAACTCAACCCCAACAATGTATAGACTGTCTTCTATATAGAAAATTCTGTTCTGTGTTTGTAGATAGATCTTGAAGATTCTCCTCCAGCGTGCAGAAATTTTTCCAAAAATACATTCAGTCATACATTATATTAGTTGTGCCCTATCTTGAAAAGTTTAAATGCCTATAAAATATAACATAAAAAGTTATCTCATGAATTTGATTAAAAACCATTTTCTCTTGAAGGCGCTTTAAAAAACAATAAGGATGAAAGGACAGAGGATTTGAGTTTGCCAGGTAAACATAAATCTTTGGAACAAACCTGTCTCTCTAAGGTCTTTTTTTTAATCCCCAAACTATAAAAAAACGAATATGAAGGAAAAATGATTTGAGAGAACTGCCTCTCACAGGGAGCCAAATTCTTTCCCACACAGTCTACTCACAGTACCCAAGCCTATCCATATATACAATGATTCTGCAAACCAGTATTGCATCATTTGTTTATAAACACAGGACAGAACTAATGCTAAAATTATGAGAAAGCAGAAATCCATGGCCTTTTCACATTTAACATTTTGTATCTTTAACTGCATATTTCTTTTTTTGCTTTTAACTGCTTTAGTTACCATACTACTACTAATACTATAGCACGTGTGTGTGTTAGTCACTCAGTCATGTCCAATTCTTTGCAACTCCATGGACCGTAGCTCACCAGGCTCCTCTGTCCATGGGATTCTCCAGATAAGAACAGCTGCAGTTGGTAGCCATTTCCTTCTCCAGGGGATCTTCCTAACCCAGGGATCGAACCCGGGTCTCCCATACTGCAGGCAGATTCTTTACGGTCTGAGCCACCAGGGAAGCACATACAACAGTAAACAAAATGTAACTGAGCATCTATGTGATAGACACTGTTTTACATGTATTATTTCATTTAATCCTCACAACTATGAGGTTGACCTTAATATCAGATCCCATTTTTAGATGAGAAACTTGAAGCTTAAAAAGATTAAGAAATTAACCCATCTTTACATGGTTAGTATTCAAACCTGAACTATTTGATTCTTAAGTTCCTCTATTTAACCTCTACTTCAACTCTTTGCAATACTTTAGTTTACTTCATTATTGATTTTAAAAAGTGACTAAACTGGTTACTCTATTTGAAGTATTATAAATGTACTGAAATCACAATGTGATAATAGAATAGTAGTATTATTATTAATATGCTTGATCCTGTTTTCCAAGTTTTGCATATTCATAAATAAACCTGTTTATTAATAATTATCACAGGTACCAAATGAAATAACTGTGAATGGCCTAAAATAGGTAACAAATGAATCTATACTGTCAATATCCTTCTTAGAGGTTTTAGTTTATTTATATAAAATATTGCAACTTAGACCATGAAAAATTGTTAGGACCTTAAGCATTGCTGACTTGCCACCTGCACAGATGTTTGCCATTTGGTAAATTAAATCTCTCCAAATTTCTGTTTACTTGACTATAAAATCAGGATAGGATTGGCCATGAGTGAAGATTAGCTGAGGTATTCTATGAGAAGTGCTTTAGCACATTTCCTGACACCTAGGCCTTTAATAAGTATTAAATATTAATTAAGACTTGGCTTTTTATCAATGAAGAATTAATTGTGTCTCTAAAAATCTACAAAAAATAAGATTGTAAAAGCACACTAAATTGTGAAAAGAGAAAAGCAAAATGTTGGAACTGCGTGAGTCAGAGATACTGGTATATTCATACAGAGATACTCAGCAGGCAGTAGCAGAAATAACAGGATGGCCTGGCTCTCTGGAGAGAGGTAAGAGCTCAGAATGACTCATACAGATGGGAGACAGAGAAAGGGATCCAGAAACTGAGACAAAATAGTAATGAAGGAAGAGGACAGAGGCCAGATAGAAGTGTGGGTACAAAAATCACTTTTGTTGGGTGGGTTATCTTCATTCACTGCCTCTTTAAAAATGGATAACCAAAACTGTAAGCCTATAATAATAATAATAATAATAATCAAGCAGATTGCTAGAATATTGTCTCTGTTGTGACTCTGATCTTGGCCAGTTACGTCATTCCGAGTCTCAGTTTGCTTATCTTTAAAATGGAGTTAATACCGCCTACCATGGCAGATTTTAGCGAACATTAGAACTAACACACAAAAATACCACCACAGTCACAGTGCTTGGTGTAGAGAAAGCACTGAAATGGATACAGACCAAGACAGCAAGGAGAGATGTAGTCAGAAAGACTTTAAAGCAGAAGGAAGCCCCTAACAGGAATGCAGTTTTCATACCAGAGGAGAACTCAAAGGAATGTTAAAAGAATGACAACTAAAGAAAAAAGCAGTAACATAAGTATACTTACAGCTGATTCACTTTGCTCTCCAGTAGAAACTAACTCAACATTGCAAAGCAACTATACTCCAATAAAAATTAAAAAGAAAAAGAAAAACATTTCATTTAGCATAGGTCTTACAGTATGGATCCAAAGAGGCAGTAAAAGAGATGGAAATGTCAAAGGCCTTGAAGTAAATACTTCCCAAGTGGACTGAGAAAGGTTGACTTTATTTGTAGCCAACTGAAGCATGCATATGTGCCTTCATCTTTTTACTTCCTTTTGCTTTTCAGTCTCTTTAGAAAAGTGCTTGTCTTTGGCTCTGACTTCTCAACACTTTACGCTCCACTCAGAACTAGAGGCCCAGTTTTCTAACCTCCTGCCCTGCCTATGGCTTCACCTTCTTATATATGTTTCTCCTTCTGGTTTAGTTAAACCCAGTCTTATAATTACCTGCTGGCATAGACCCAGATACACAATAAAATATTTGTATACTCTTATTCTGTATTGTGTGGCTTTTAAAACTGAGAATGATTTATTTCTGATAGTACATTGCTTTAGAGGTATGAGTGTCTAATACAAAGGCTATTGAGAAAAAACAAAACTGTTTATATCTAAGGAAACCAACCTTTAAAATACCTATCACATATCTTACAACTCTGTTAAGGACAGGTAGATAGTGAAAAGCATTTGGGCAGAAATCCTAGTCAGAGAGACAGTGTTGCTTTCACTGCCTCAGTTTTCCAGAGATCAGGGCAGGATATTTGGGTACGATGTGCTCATGATGGACACACAGGGTGGGAAGGGCCCTCAGAGGCCACAGAACCCACTTCCCATCCCCAACATCACTGACCAGTTGCTCTTCAGCTGCCTCATCCATTCCTTGTCTTCACAGAAGAGGTGAAATCAGAGTTGACCACCCTATATACATATGAAGGCACTCACCACCTCCCAGGACAGACCATTCCAACTTTGGGAAGCTATAACTGTGAGAAACTCCTTGATGGTGTTCAACTGAAATCTGATGCCTTACAATTTCAAACAGCTGTTAATGTTTCTTTTCTCCAAGGCTACCCAGAACCCTGCTAATCCCACTTATACGTAACAGCCCTCCAACTTTTGAAGATAGTTATTATGCCCCTTCCCAAGCGTTCTCTTCCCCATGCCTGGCATCTCCTTCTTTCTCTAATCATTCTTCAAATGAAACGTAACTTCATTGTTTTGTTGTAAAGAGTTTTCTTTGAAGAATAATACATTGGAGGCCCAAACATAAGCCACCAAGAGAATCACAATTAAGATGAAATTCACAACTTCTTTCACAATATTACAGTTTAACTGTGTCAAGAAATTTTAATTGAATGTTTTCTTATCCACCACAAATGAAGAGAGTATATGTGGTGCCCTCAGGGAACAGACTCCTATCTTAAGTGACTTGATACACAACTGTGGAGCAGTTGACACCTTGCCAGATAAGCTGTTCATTCTGACTAATAACGTAAGCATGTAGTATGTTTATTCCCACAGTTATGGCAACTGCAAATTTAAATTGTTGTGATTCTTCTGCAGCCCAATTTATAGACAAACACGCATCACACATTTTCCCGATCACTCCCAGGAAAATTCATAGCATCTGCTTTACTTGAGTCCCTCTGCCCTGCATCACTCATATGGTTTTCTCCTAGGTTAATTCAATATGAGAACTAGTGACATCCTATCTACTGTTTTTAAGCAATCTCCTTTCAAACTTCAAGTCAAGTAATAAAATACCTAAGCTGTGATACACAACTTAGAAACATGCCTCCTTCATACAGGCTAATACTTAATAGTGACAAAGTTAGTATGATAGTATTCACATTCCAAGTATTTTAAAATACAGCAGACTTTATTACATGCAAGAATAACATTCAAAGTGGTTTAGAGAGGGCTCTGAGAAACCCAATTGGTAAGAATGTGTTTTAATATTTTATCAAACAATAAAATCATAAGGAGTATAGCACTTGGATATTAGTCCTGGTAATGGAATATATTTTGTTGATCATATCCTTCCATACAGGCTTCCAGGATTTTGAAAATGCCAAACAAAAGTCTCAATATTCTCAGTAGAGATTAAAAAATAGACATGAAATTTTTTTTTTTTTGTATATTTGAGTAAGAAGCATTGAAAAGCATTTGATCTTGACTCCCTATGAAATCAAAGATGTCTTTGGTTTAAAACCTCCATGTGCTGTATCAGCATATATACAATTACCACAGCTTTAATCAAGACAGAAGCTGTCTGAAAAAAATTAACCTTGAAATAACCACTGGAAATATGATGAGATGAACAATTCATGAATATGATTCTCTATAGTGAACTTGATTATGGATGTTTCAATATATCACCAGGGACAATAGGGCTACTAAATTTGAAGTTAAAACAACTGGAAAATATTATTAACTCTTTAGCTGATATTTTTACATAGCAAAAGTGTGATTTGAAATACTAATCCTTTTATTGTTACTGAAATGTGTCAACATATTAGTAGTTAAAATATTACCAAATATCTGAGCTGAGTACTGATTTTAACTTAGATGCATTGTTTCATTCACAGCTAATAATGTCTATTGCAGTTAAAATGGGCACATTTAACTTAGCCAGGCAGTCTTAAGTCAGGACAAAACTCTAGCAGATATGTAAATAATATTATAACTTCTTAGATATCATTACATTATGACAGAAAAGACTTTCGGGATGTTTCTTGAGATATTCTCAAACATGGATACTATTGTCCAAATCCCTGGCTTTTTCTAGGATCCTGTTGCCATCAAGCGATAGATGTTTTGCGGTATTTTTTTTTCAGGTAAGTTAGTCTCTCTTAGAAATTCATTAAAATTTATTCTTTTGGATGATGACACTTTCTCTTTTTTTAACAAAGATCAAGGTTTGGGTTTTTGTTTTATAGTCACTTTCTAAAAATTACTGTGGATCCCTTCATATTGGCTTATCCAACAGATGAATGACTAGTTCCAGAACATTCATCTAACCACATACCAGATTTGAATCAGAAAAATTATCTTAAAATAATGGGACTTCTGATTTACTCACAAATAGTCAAAACCCTTGAATATGCAAAGCCCCACTATACATGTCCTTGAAACAAAGATTATTTGGATGTTTTGACATATTTTATTTTCAGCAGACCTGGAACAATTGAAATGTTTTTGTTTCTCCCTTTTTCTCATTAATAAATCTACCTTCACAGTGCTCATCCTGTCAGTGAGAATTGTTGTACTTGCAGAAATTTATTTTTATATAGCCTATAAATATTAAGTGAAAGCTGTTAAACTGTGGGAGACAAACTTCATCTGTACCTTTCAAAAGTGGCTGAGGCAGTTTGTAGGAGTGAAATAGCACGCATCAGATCTAAATTTGCTAAACAAAATTAGCTGTGTGCCGTTCTGTTTGTCTTATCTCTTTCTCTGCCCATGGTGTGCTAATTCTGGCCACCAGCAATATATTAAGTACAGAAAAAAATAATAAATGTCCTTTTCATCAGCAGTTGCATAAAATGTTTTGTCTATTATTCTGTCTATCTCAAAGCATTTTATGTTTTCAAACTTCATTCAGCACTTAAAAAACGAGAAAGTAAAAAGGCCACTGAAGAATTATATATGAATACCAATCACTTCAGTTTCCATTAATTCCAAGTACACTTTTAGAGGTTTCGATATATCACCAGGGACAATGGGGCTGCTAAATTTGAAGTTAAAACAACTGGAAAATATTATTAACTCTTTAGCTGATATTTTTACACAGTAAAAATGTGACTTGAAATACTAATCCTTTTATTGTTACTTAAATGTGTTAACATATTAGTAGTTAAAATATTACCAAATATCTGAGCCAAGTACTGATTTTAATTTAGATACACTGTTTCATTCACAGCTAATAATGTCTATTGCAGTTAAAATGGGCACATTTAACTTCGGCAGGGGGTAAAAGTCAAAGACAGATTTTTAACTGTGCTAAATAACAAATGATTAAAAATTCAATGAGGTATATTTCAAGTGGTAGGGCCTTAGTAATATGGATTTTATATACCAAAACTGCCAAGATTCTCTTAAGTCACACCATTATGAACTACAGAACTGCATAAGAGACAGCATTACATGACCCATTTTTAAAATATGGCATCAAGAAAACAGATATCTGGATTAAGTGTGTTCATATTTAGAGTGGAAGTATTTTGAAAATTATCCCTATAAAGTACATTATTTCATCCAAAGATATACTGAAGTGCTTGACCATATGAATTTACTCTTTATTACAATTTTTTTCTCAAAAAATGAATTCTTCTACATTAACTGTAGATACCAACTGCATGCAGTAGGAAAAATATATATATAAAATGACACCCAAAATTCACCCTAAATGAGAGATAGCATTACTTCTTAAGTTGCATAATCTTCAAACAGACAGAAGCACTATAAAGCTTTTTGTAAAAAGGCTTCAGCTTCAGAAACTTTCTCCTGTATTGGTATCTCCCAATAAGTTTTAATTTGGTGTTGCCTTTCTCTCAATAAGTTGTACTTTTATTTCTACACTGTTTTTAAAGAGGTTCCCCAAACTGCATAAATGCAGGTCCCCAAATCTTGAACATGCCCCTGCTTTAAAGTTTTTTCAAGAAGACAGGCTTTTATGATGATTTCCTTAACACAGTACAATACACAATGCAAAAATAAAATAAAAGCCTCTGGAGAAGACAGTGGCGGAAGAGAAAGGCAGAGTAACCCAATGAGGAACTCCTTAAATGCTAGATTTACTGCCGCGGTCCCCAACGTTTTTGGTACCAGGACCAATTTCGTGGAAGACAGTTTCTTCATGAACCAGGGGAGTGAAGGATGGTTTCAGGATTATTCAAGTTCATTACATTTATTGCGCCCTTTATTTCTATTATTATTACACCAGCTCCACCTCAGATCATCAGGCATTAGATCCCAGAGGTTGGGGACCCCTGATTTACTAGATAAGTTTCTTCAAATGGTTCCAGGGAAAACATAAAGAGCTGTTGACCTGACAGCAGAAGGATCTGGTGGGCTGAGCATCCCTTTCTCTCCCAGTGGGGCAGTTA
Organism: Capra hircus; assembly: GCF_001704415.2. Lineage (NCBI taxonomy): Eukaryota > Metazoa > Chordata > Mammalia > Artiodactyla > Bovidae > Capra > Capra hircus. Next base: position 35,356,726 of record NC_030809.1, on the reverse strand, counting down.
CAGCAGAAGAGCCACGCCTCTGAAAGGATCACCAGCACCAGTGGCTGGGAGAAGACATGGAAGAGGAGGACCAGCAGACGGCAGAGGCAGTTGGTTCAGGACAGGGCAGACAGCTAACTGCAGCGACAGACCCACCAGCCAGCCTTCACCCACACATACTACTTCTGTATGCCTCTACTTCCTTGTCTACAAAGAAGAAGCAATAATCCCAGACTCAAACCTTCTTCTCAGGGACTCTTAAAGGAAAAACAATCAGAAAAGTTGTAAAAAGAAATTTTCAGACAAAGATAATAAAGTCTCCATGCCCAATTTTCTCATTAATAGATTACTCTGCAGACTGTTAGGTCTAATTTTTGATATTACATTAACTCTTTCGGGCCATTATAAATTAAGGTACACTTAGGGTACCACAGTGACCTAGAAAGGTTGACAGTTTCTTGAAATCTGATAACCTGAGAAGCAATGTCTGGAAGAGCATTTTCCCTGGTAGAATCTGACACTATAAATACTATAATCATTTCACCAATTTTCAGAATGCAGAATGAATCATCTAAGAGAGCAGCTAAGAGAATCCCAGTCACCTCTCAGTTCAGTTATGCTGCAAGTATTTCTTTTATAGGATCCTTTTAAAATGGGAGGCATATGTCTCGCTGTCTATTTTAAGATACTGAGAAATCTTAGTATTAACAAAGTTGTATTATCACATACATCTAGGAATAGAAAACACCACATTCTGTCTGGAACCCTTTTTTTCATGACATACTTATTAGCATTTCTCCAGAGGCAAATTCCCTCTAAGAGTTTGGGAAAATCACTTAATAACATAATTTTTGTATTGTTTTTCATTGGTCTCATTTGCCTTTGTTTAAAAGAAAGGGGAAATCTAGCATCTTGAGCTTCTTCATCAGTGCCTAATATGGTCTTCCAACACACTGTTAGGTCAATACATGTTTACTGCTTAAACTGATTAAAATTTTTAAATGAGAGATAAGAAACCACAAAGAAATGGCCACAAAAACATAGGGTACTACAAGAGAGTTACATGTTTAAGAATGGTACTTACATATATTTAACTCACCAAAATAAGACAAAAATACTTTGTACCATATTATGAGCAGTCTCTAAAAATGGGAATGAGGACAAATGATATACTCTTGGAAACACTCCATTGAAAGAAATACCCTAAAAAGCTCAAGAAAGCAACTAAGGAAATTCCCAGGATAAACATTTCTAATATCTATTATTAAGAATTCTATAATTATGTTTTTAGAACAGCTTATTTGTGCATTTATATGGCTTAATTACAAGTAATAACCATCTATGAATGAGCTTAAAATTGTTTTGGCAAACGTATGTTATTCTTTCATTAAAAAAAATATTTTTAAAAGAGCTTACCATGTATGTGGCACTGCATTCGTCTCTGTGGGAGATAAAAATGCTTGCTCTTAAAAAGTTATAACTATAGAATGGTTTAAGATTAAATGCAAATAGGTGGTACAAATAAGGATTAAAGAGTAGAGTAGTGAATGAAGGCAGACTCAATGAAGAGGTGTGATTTAATGTGGAAATGGAAAGATTCAACAATCTGGACAGGCAGGGACAACCAAGAGAGCCATGAATTCCAGGGAAAAGGGTCAGCCAAAGGAAAGACAGCAAGCAAGGCTTTGGAATACCAACTACGTCAGCCTGGTTCTTAGAATACATCTTAAGAAACTCTTAAAGCTGGATCAAAAAGGAAACTGAAGACTATTTTAACAGGCTTTGAACTCTGCAATGGGAATCCATTGAAGGCTTCTGAATAGTAACTAGGATAATAAAAGTATGGTATTAGAAATGGTCACCTGGTAGTGACAAGAAGGAAGTCTAAAAAAGAGGATCTTTCAACAGCCTGCTCTGAGTTTTGTAAGGACTAGATGAGGCCAACAAAAGAATTAGGGATTACATTTTAATAAGCCGGGTAATCGAAAAAACTTCACTGCTCTAGTTCTAGGCAAAATGATCAGACAAAAGGAACTCCTAAAAATGAAATGAAACTGTGTATCTAAAAGAATTATTTCTTTTTATTTTTATTTGGTTTTCATGGGTCCCCACAGAAAAAAAACTCATATTCTCGAAGCCTACAAGGAAGAATAGGAAATAATGACAGATAAAATTTTTAGTAAAAGGGGAGTTCGCTTAAAGCAAAATGCCAACCATGACCTCAATTAGGCATCCCCCGCTAGTGATGGGGCCCCATCCTGAAATAGAGGACTGGAGCACCCATTCCTCAATCCTAGACATAGTCATAGAACCTGGAGAATCTGTTGCCATTTTCTCAGTCCTAATCAGCCATGAGATATCCTCAGCACATCACAGAAGACCAGTAGATGCATCTTTTGAGAGCAGGTTTACAATCCCCATCTACATCCAAAAAGCTTAAAATTTGTATGTCCACCTAGACCAAATGCATATGGGACCAGACGTAAATAAAGGTCAGAATAAAGATACAGTAGGTGAAGTTTATTATTTGCAAGTGTGACCTTTCTGGAAAATAAAGGTGTGTTTATTGCTCCCTTCATTTTCTTGTCTTTAAGCACTTTTAGATTGTTTCAAATAAAATAAATATTTTACACATGACTGTATATATGTCAATACTACTTTCTCAATTCATCACACCCCTCCTTCCCCTGCTATGGGAAGCTGCTGTGCTCTATGATGACCTAGAGGGGTGAGATGGTAAGGGGAAGGGAGGCTCTAGAGAAAGGATATATACATATATACTACTATATATATATAGTAATAATTATGACTAATTTGTGATATTGTATGGTAGAAACCAAAACAACACTGTAAAATAATTATCCTCCAATTTCAAAAAAGTTAAAATACAATAAAATATATAGAACATTCACAGAGCCTTGATTCGTATCAGTTTAACTCTCTGAATTGAGAAAGTGAGTCTTGTGTATTCTTATTGGTATTTAGTATGCTTCAGAAGGGCTTCCCTGGTAGCTCAGTGGTGGTAAAGAATCTGCCTGCAACGCAGAGGACCCAGGTTCAGTCCCTGGGTGGGAAAGATCCCCTGGAGGAGGGCATGGCAAGCCACTCCAGTACTCTTGCCTGGAGAATCCCATGGACAGAGGAGGCTGGCAGGCCATAGGGTTGCAAAGGGTCGGACACAACGAAGCGACTAAGCAGCAGCAGCATGCTTCAGTAACCCCATGATATTGGAAATAACGTGATTAACAGTAAAGATCCTGAACTAGCTCTCAAGAGAGAGGTTTAAATGATATTGCAGAGGAAGTTTCCTGGTGTCTATGTTAATGTTTTTACGGAGGGGGACCCATTTTCATTGCAAATTTCTAACAGATAGTGACTCTTCCCGACAAAACAGGTTTAAACCTCCCTTCTGTTGCCATGGTCAATGAAATGCTGATCATGTCCATGTCCAGAAAGCTCTGGCGCTTAAAGGAAGTTAGGGCCGACCAAAGGGAGGTAAGGTTAAATCAACGACTTTCAGAGTCACAAGGCCCAGAGGCAGCATCTTGCGGAAGCCAACCTAGAGGGAGGCAAATGCACTATATAGACATAAATTTATAAAGTCTTAGTACTTAAAGTGTGGTTTAGATGCACTTGTGCAAAGAATAACTGTGATCCTAGTAGGGCCTGAAAAAAGACGAGGACCCAATAAGGACAGTGGTTAAGACAGAAAACCTTGGTTCCAAGGATGGGCCGGGATAAGTCTGAAGTATTCCTGTGGATTTGCTAGTTAAGGGTCCCCACCAACTAACTGGCCATGAAGAACCCATTGTTTATCCTTTAAAATCAATTTTCTTAAAGCATGCATATTACTTAATACAGAATGAAGAAACAACCATTCTCTATGTATGGGTTATCTTCACAAAGTCACAGGTAAAAGAAACTCTTGAAGGCACTGTTATATATAGATACTAACATAGGCAACTCTCATCTTTTAGGATCAAAATGCTATGTCAAGAATAGACACTACCAGCTAAACATTGTACAGAATCAAGTCATAATAAAGTTGCTTTATTTCTTTCATCTTAATGTGCTGTAAGTTACAAATGCAATCAATGATTATTCCTAAATGTAAATTAAAGATGATGTTCCCCAGTTTTCCCCTTGAAAAGAACTTCACAGTCTGATAATTAGGCCCATGGCTCCAATCCATTTGTTTTCATTCAATCTTGCAAGACTCCTTTAAAATAGCACAACCTTGAATTTATTTATTCTTTTGTCTGCAACTTTTCAAGTACTTCTGTGCTAAAGAAAATTATATTAGTGTTGGAAATTGCCAACTGACTTATACTACCTAATTTCCCTGGGCTCCCAGTTTCCTCACCTAGAAAGTGAAGAGTGGACTAGATGAGTGATTTTGAAACAGTGCTTGAATTCTGTAGGCCAGCACAGAATAGTCCCTGCCAGAGTGGGAAAAAAGTAGGGGAGTGCCAAAGGCAGGGGTCACAAAGCTGGCTTCTCAATGAAGCTTTAACAAAAGACATCTCCTTTTACCCTTTACCTGTTATCAATACCAGGGCTATACACATGAGTTCACATGAAAAAAAAAAAAAAAAAAAAAAGAGGTTCCTTTTAAAAATAATTAAAAACCAATGGTTTTCTTTTGTCTAAAAAGTCTAAACATCCTTCTTTTGTCTAACTGAATCATTAAAAAAAAATCAAGACGTTAATTGTTTAAGTATCACTTTCAGCTATACTGATGGAAATGAAAAAACTGAGACCTAAAGCAAGAAGTCTAAGCTAAAATCACACAGAAAATGATTGTATGACCAGAATCCGATTCTCCTAACTTCTCTTCTGCTGCTTTACGCTGTAACATCCCACAACAGCAGGGCTGCTGCCATACTACTCATAGCTCAGGCAAGCACTATTCCCATTAAATTCTGTGTGGCTGCTGCCCCCTGGAGTTGTGCCAAGCAACAGGCCTGCAAAGCAATCACATACTTAAAATGAAAACAATTATAAAACAATTACAACATGCTCAAAAAAGCACTTTAGAATTAAGCCCCCAAATATCCATATATTTTGTCTCTATGTTATAAAAGTGAGACAGTTCTCTTCCCTCTTGAAAAATTAGTACAAACACAAAGCACCAGTTGAAGTGTCAAATATTAAAACAAGAAAGGGGCTTTAAAGCTTTGATTAAAGCACTGGGAAAATAGGTCAATTTCTTTAATAACATGTCAGAATTATCAACAACTCAGAAAAAGCCAAATAAGACAAAATCTAAAGAGACCATAAACCAGTTCTTAAAAGTAGAGTTTTGGGGGAAATGGCCTTCATATACACATTCTTCAAACTTAATAATCTCTTTATTTCATTTAGATAGGCGCTCTTCTAACAGTGCTGGTCTTTTAGAAAGTTTACATTATGTTTATTAACATGTGTTCATGTTTTAAGTATATCAATTTAACTCATTATTGCTATGTATCTCAATATCACAGGATTTTAAAGCCATTTTTTCAGAAAACTGCTATACAATGGAGAAATAGAGAACACATGCATTTTACCCTCAGGCATGCAAGCCAAGTCACAAAGATGAGAAGTGAATTGCTCAAGGTATTAAAAATAATTTGGAGGAGGAACAATGTCCCTATAATATAGAAATCCCTATTTGAACCACCTGGCTATGTCCTGTGTCAAACTTAACCACACTATAGATAGGTAAAATCTCCTTCAAATTATGTAGGAAAACTATAGTTTCAGGAAGCTCTGGTCTAAGCTCTTTTTTATTTAAAAAGGAAAGGAAAGAAGGAAAATTGAAGGATTACTTGTCATTATAAACTGCAAATTTCAGTCAGTAGGAATACTAGCTAGCATGAAAAGTAAGGTTTTACTTTAACTGCCTAATATTTAGAATAATTCAGAAAATGAATATTAGATAAAGATGCAACATAGCTCCATATGGTCAAATGCAACATAGTAGAACATTTCTTAAATGATATAACCTAGAGAAAAGTTTATACTTTTGATTTAAATTCTGCCCAGTGTCCTTACTCAGTAGATCACTGTCAAAGATAACAGCGGAATATGCTTGACAATTAATTTCTGTAGAACAGCTATAGTTTTAAACAGCCATAAGCTAACTTCAATGTAAAGATTAACATCTCTCTCTATAAAGCAGTATCTCTCAAAGGGGTAAAATCAACCGTGATTTCAAGTGCCAACAAGTTTGCAAGTAACAGAGTTTTTTTGATCATTTGCTTTATGTTACAGGCACTTAAAATTTACTCATGGATATCCAACAGCAGCAGGACACTGTCAAATAAAGCAAAAACATATTCTTGCTTTTAATATATACTAAGTTTTCTTAATAACTGGATTGAAGTAATACAAAAAATGACACCACTTTAAAACACAGCAATGTTTAAGGTACACTAAGTCATTTTCTAAAATGTGTGCCTTACATAGTCATTAATCTCAAGGTGGCTCTAATCACAGGGCTTCAGAGAATATTCAGATACAGCACATTGCCTTGCATCCCTAGCATTTTTGAAGAGGCAGTAGTCTAACTTCTATGGTCAAGAGGGGGAAAAGAGGGAGAGAGAAGGGAAAAAAGGGACTTCTCTGTAGAAAAATTTGGCCTTGGAGTCAGGGTTTTTGAGATGTGCTAGTGAGCTCGGATCGATGCCTTTTTATTTTCTTTCAAGAATAAATCTGAGCAATGGAATGGCTTGCGATTGTCAAGCCAACCAGCCATATCAGATTTATCAGAAAGAAAGAATGAAAACTGGCTCAGAGGACTCCTGCAGTGGCTGAGTAGCAGGTTGCTGGGAAAGACATGCACAAAAAGAATACCCTTAGTGATGATGGGGAAAATATATATTCATATGTGTAAACTCAATAAATAATAAGATGTAAAAAAAGAACCTATAGCAATGGAAAGGGTGAATGCATAAGACAGATGATAAATAGCACTTCTATTTAAGAACCAAAGGGATGAAAGCTCATGAATACTAAATATTTGAATCTACTTTAAGAAGAAAATATGCTTTTTCCTGAAATGAATGCAAACTCTAAAAATCAGTCAATGCAAACTTAGTGTGTTCAGGCTAGAACAAAAAATACATAAATCTTCCATGAAGTGCATGCCCCGGTAAATATTCTAATGCAATTTCTTAATTAAGACACATATTCAGTGACTAAATGAAAATTATACATATAAAGGAGTAAGTACCTTGATTTCAAAAAATTTGACTTTCTATGCATGTATGAAAAAAATAAAAGGAGTTTGGTTAAAGAAAAAAAAATCAGAAATCAAAGAATCATGACACAACCAGAGTCATCCAATTTTACCATATCAGTCCACATTATAGTATTTTCAAGTGATCTGCAGTCACAATAAAAGGTATAAATTTATTTGGAAGCATCTTGAAGAAAAAAAAATACCTTACTTTAAAAAGGCTCCTTTTACATATATATGAATTTCAAAAATTGAAAGAAAAGAAAAAGCAGAAACAGTACTCATGGGTGTGTTTACAATAAATACATGCAGGGAGAGAACTGATTTTTTTTAATTATATTGAACATCTTTTCATCATTTAACTAAGTTTTATTCACCTTTTTCTTCTCAAATGTTTAAAAATTTGATTCTGGAGATACATCTCAAGGACAGAGGAAAAATACATGCTCTTTTATAGAATGAAAAGCAGGACTAAGTTACTTGCAAATAAAAAATAGGGGCTGAACTTGTTCATCACATATCTATTAAGGTATGTAAGACCACCACCTCAGTACCACTACACATATATACATATATATTTCAACACAAAGGTGATACTGATCATTTTTCCATCATGGCGGGAAGACTGAAATTTTGGAATTCTTTTTAGAGATAAAGGTTTTATAACAGCCAAATAAAGGGCTCTTGGCTATAATATTTTTCGATAAAATAAATCACTCGAAATGAGAGGAAGTCTTTCAGAATACTAAAAAACAAAACAAACAAAAATCTTCTCTAACGCTGATTTTTTTCCCCCCAAGGAAGGGAAAAATAAGAACATGCCCTCTTCAGATACAACTATTTTATATCTTAGATCTACACAACAGAACCCTGCTCATCTCATATTTTTATTCTGTTCACATAGAGCAGTAAATAAGGTGCATTCCTTCTGCTTCTTAAGAAATTAGCATTTCAAAAATATGCCACTTTCCCCTGAACTCCAAGCGTGTCTAATAATGCGAGAAGCAGATTGTCTTCCCTCGTTTCCTTAATTTGTTTCATCTAAAAGCAATTCACTCAACATCTTGTCGCCCTCTGGCAGCTTAGTTTACTTATCCGCACTTAATTTCTCATTTGGACCAAAACAAACTCCTCCAAACTGCTACTGACGGCTAACCGCGAGAGGGGAGACACGCAATATGTATTTACTTGGGAACATACAGCCATACATCCACAGCCACAAACACACAGAGCCTCACTCCTACCCTAGAATGTAAGTTGGTTTTATAAAAGCACCACATTAAAACCAGCCAAACTTTTCCTGTCAGGTGCGGCAGGGTGGGGGTGGGGAAGATTGGGGGGGAAAAAAAGGTGTCCTGGAGGCATTTACAGTTTCCAGTGGATCACCTTAGCCTGCGTGTTAAAATTATACCAGGGAGGCAACCGGGAGCTTTTCTTTGTGCGGCCCTTTCATCTAGATCACTTTGTGTTTGGAACAAGTGAGGCTCGCCTTCGTGCCCCCAGAATTTCAAGTACAGAGTCACACTCGGAACAACAATGGCACGCTAATCCTCGCGCTCTAACTGGGCTCACTTGTGTGGGTCTGACAATTCACGGGGGGAACGCGAGAAGAGACCAGCGAGGGTGCGAGTCGGTGTCGCCGGAGACGAGGAAGAGGACAGCTGCAGAACTAATTTGGATTACATTCCTTGCAGAAATTCTGAAAAGGGCTTTTCGGCATAGCTCAAGCCCGAGCCGCACAGTTAATACCCAATCGCTGCGGACTCGCAGCCGGGTCCCCCAGCGGCAGAGGTTGCACCAGACAGCCCTCCAGTAGGTCGCCCGGTGGAAATTCCTCTCGGCTAAGCCTGCGTGTCAGTCGCAACTGCTTCTGAATGGGTCAATGTGCATAATCAACCCATTGAGGGGAAATATGAAGGGACGCAGAGTGGGGAGGGAGATAAAAAGGGATGTATCTAAGAGGCCGCTTGGAATCTCAAGTCGGTGTTGGTGTAATTCCGGAGGTGGCTGGAGCCCGGGACCTGGTATGCATGAAGAATTTCGGAGTAATTGGGAGGGTGCAAACGGCCAGAACAAACGGCGCACATTGTGCCATTCGAAGGTCATTTTGAAAGGCTCGAGGATTGTAACTTGTTATTTACTAGGCGAGGGGGGAGCGGGGGGAGGCGGCGGCGGCGGGGGCGGAGCGGGAAAACTCCAGCGCGCTGTTTTCTTGGTGAGGTCAGAAGGACACGCTCCGAGGGCCTGAAACTCTCCCTCTCGCCACTCCCCGGGGGCTTTATCTTCTCAAGGTGCCTCCCACGCCCTCGCGACCAGCCCCGTTTGGTTCCGGAAATCTCCCCGGCTCTCCAAAAGGCCCCCCTTGGCCGCGTCAGTCCCCGGTTTTCCTGGCCCTTTCTTTCCTGTCCCACTTTCATCCTCAGGAAACTCAAGTGTCAGAAACTTTGAGCTCCCTGGGCCCGCAGGGGCTGTCATCCACCCTGCGGGCCCCGCCGCGCCTCCTCCCCGGGGGTCAGTTCGCCTCCTGCCCCGCGGGGTCCCGGGGCGCGAGCTCTCCGGGCAGCAGTGGTAGCGCACCCAGTGCCGCAGCACCCGCCTTGGGTTCAATCAATTCGCCTGACGGGTCGGCTCGGCAGCCGCGCCCGGCAGTAAACAGAAGTTGGAGGGACTCCGGCCAATAGCAAGTTGAACTACAGGAAGAACTCTTCCTGAAGCCAAACACAGAAACCGACGGGAAGGCCGGGCTCCCGGCTTAAGTCGGTCAGGCCATTTAAAAAAAAAAAAAAGGTCAAGCAAGCAAGCCAGCTCCCCCTTAGTCCGCGGGGCGAGGGCTGGGGACGCCAGAGGAGGCCTTGCGTTCCCGGGCCCCCCGGCCGAGGCGTGTCCTCCCGCCGTGCTCCAGCTCCCAGGCTGGGCTCGAGTCGGGTCTGACCCCGCAGGCTCGGACGGCCAGGGACGCAGCGGCCGCGGGCAGCGCACACAGGTGCAAAGCCGGCTCTCGGAGCTCCTCTCCCCACTGCCCTCCCGCTCCCCGGAGCCCAGCTGCCACGGCCCCGGGATCCCAATCCTGCCTCGGAGCCCCGGCAGGGCAACGCTTCTCCGAGGCTTCTTCCCTCGCGGGCGGGGGCGGGGGGTAGGCAGACGCTGCAAGGAGCGTCTCCTCTGACTCCGGCTTTGGGTCTCCCACGTCCCGCACAACAGGCGCTACCAGAAGGGATCCGGCTTAGAGAGGCTCGAAGAAAACGCGCGAGAAATAAACAAGGGGAGAGAGAGAAAAGGGACGGAGAAAGGGGCGCAGAGTGGTTTTTCACGATAAATAAACACATGCCCACGCAGAGGGTAAGTTTGGGATAGAAAGAGGGGCGAACGAAAAACACAAGGAAGAGGCGCGGGTGACGTGGTCCCTCCACGCCCGAGAGCGAGAGGGTCTCTGGTTGGGCTAAGGGCGCAGGGGGCGAGGAGCCACCCGGCGCCGCTCGGCCGGCAGCAGCAGGTTCAACCCTGGGAGCGCGAGAAGGACCGCGACCCACCTGACTGAGAAGAGCTGGGCTGGACGGTCCCCGCCGCCACGAGAAGGCTCACCCAGACCCACAGTCCTGTCGCCAGCTTCATTTTTTGGAAGTCTCAGATCCAGTGCTGACAATTACATGTCCAAATGGCATAATCCCCTTTCGGGCACGCGGAGGAGATCCCTCGGCCGGGCGCGCGTGGGGGCGCGAGGGGCACTGGCGCGCGCGGTGCACCAGCTCCGAGCGCGGGCGACTGAGTCCGCGTCCGCGGGTCTAGGGCCCGGACCCGGAGGACCGGGAGAGGGTGCGCGGGAGGGCGCGCGCGGGTGGGAGTGTACTGGAGGGTGTGCGGCGGCGCTCCGAGCCGGACCGGGCAGCTACGTCCCCGTGTGAGCCTCCGTTTTCTCGCTCCCTCCTTACTTTCTCGCTCTCTCGCCCTGGTTGGCCAACAATAAAAAGGAAGGGTTCGGAAAAGGGTTTCCAAAAAAAAAAAAAAAAAAAGTTGATTGCAAACAGGCGGTAGGTTTCCGGCCTCTCCCCCCAGCCCGACTCTGTTCGACTCCCTTTTCAGTTTCCTTGCACCTCCAGTCCAAATTGGGAGGAAAGGGGCGGGAGGGGGAAGCTTCTCGCTTCACCCCCGATCCTGTCCTTTTATGTTTTGTTTTTTTTTTTTTTTTTTTGCTGTCAGCTTTCTTCACACTTGTCCGGCGGCTGCGGTAATTAAAGCTCCGAGCGTCATTTCCAACGCTCCGCGGTCTCCAGCTGCAGCCCCACCGAGAAATTAATAAGACTCCGTCCGGGAGGAAAAAAAAAAAGGTTGTGGGGGAGCGGGCGGTGGGTAAAACAACCCTCCACGCAGCCAGGCTGGCTCGGCTCAGCCGCGCAAACCCCGCCCCCGCTCTGACCCAACTAGCCACGCCTTCCCCCCCAAAGGGAAATCTTATTGGTTCAGCCACTCCCCAAAATCGTGGGCCTCAGGAGTTGGGAAAACACCTGTCAGGGAGCTGGGAGCCTAGCGGTGGGGGCGGGGCGAGCTGAATTTAAAGGGCTCACCGGAGGCCACAAACTGAATCAGAGACCACCCCCCCCCACCCCCAGACACACGCCGGACAGCTGGCCCGGAAAGCGTGGAGACCACCCGAGAGATGCTTTACGAAAAAGATTTTTTTTTTAGCCAGAAAGTCACCATTTACTCCACACTCCACGGTGCTCATCCACAGACTGGACCTGCCCTAGAAACAGACGAAAAGAATACGCTGCTTCAATTGTATTAGGCTACCTCGCTTCCTACTTCCTCGTGCTTCACATTCAGACAGTAGTTCAAAAGCTGGTTCAGTAATTGTTAACATCTGCGGAGTAGGTAGTCCTGGGAATCTAAGCACTCCTCTTTCTTCAGTCTGTATAACTATACAATCTCTCCCATCATTCCCACGCTCGCAAATTGATCAAACTAGACTTTCACTTTTGTAGAGCTGCATCTTTAGATTTTTTAGACTTTATGGGGTCGCTTCATCTTTTCCTTGGACTCTAGGACAACTTGGTTTTAGGTTCATTCTCATTAAGCAGATTCTAGTCCAAAGCCACCAAGTTGGTTCTAAATGACTAGAAATTGATCCAGGGCTGAGCTGATCAGTCTGAAATAACTTAAGGCAAATGTTAGGATATAACCAACCTTAAATAATTAGGTTTATCCTACAGTGGATCCTGCTTTAGTCCTCCTCCATGTTCACACGACCTCCAGAAGTCATTGCTAGCCATAGGAGTTTCTGAACTCTTCTTGGTCTAAAACATATGGGATTGGATCATATCAGTGCACATATCCCTTGCTTTGTACAACTCTGAAACTGTACCCAGGACAAAGGCCAGAACCTCCTGAGGGCAGGGGATTATTGGTTTGCTATTTGCACAGGCGTTCTATGAATGATTTTCCCTTTTCAGCTTCTCTAGAAGCAGCAACTACATAAATAAAAAGTATCAGGGGAGCTTAAACATTAAGTCACCCTGCCTCCTCACTCATCATTTGAGACCTTCCTATTCCTCCCCCACATCTTTTATCTATAGTCGTGTCCCTTAAGAATTTGCGTGGAGTTGGAACAGAGTGAAACAGCAGCTTCTTCCCAGAGGCCTCAGCCTTCCCTTTCTTAGGTCCACAGCAAGTAAGAGAACAGAGAGGAGGCCAAACAAGCTGAGCATGCAGCTTTATCCAGAAGTAGCACAGGGCCAGGAGAAACTAAGCCTTGAGCAGGTGATGGTGACTTGGCCAGTGGTACTGACTGCAGCAGAAGTGTTCACACTGCTCTTTGGGATTATCTTTGCTGTTTTTCTCACCCTCTTCCCTTTTCCTTTTCTTTCATTCAATCTCTTTCCACTCCCCTTTCCCCAAATCCCCTTGTATTTCTTAGGATGACTCTCAAACACCTCTCTTCCATGAAAACTACTTCTTTTAAAAATTTCCACCTCTCCCCAGAAATGCAACTTAAGTGATTTTTTTCTAAGTATTGCTTTTGGAAAAACTTAAATTTATGTATTGAAAAAGTCTTCTTTCTGACAATAATTACTTTGAAAAAAATGAAGAAATGAATAGTGTATTTTAGCTTAAATTGAGGGAAAAATTAAATATTCTGGATTTTTTTTCTACTTGAGTCCATTGTAATAATTTTTACTCTCCATCAATTTGATAGTTCTGTTGGGGCAGGAACTCTCCTATATACTTTGGTTTCAATCATGTATCTAAAGTAATTCGTGGTAAAAGAGGTATTTCAGTTAATATTCATTGGTTTTAAAAAATTGGTCTTACATATATTTTGGATGCTAGACAAACTATACAAGATACCCACCAATTACATTAGACTTGACACACCTGTGATTTGCCTTTAATCCTCAGGTTGTTCAGGCTTAATCCCATTTTCCTGGTTCTAACCTATTGATTGATACCTGGCCAAAGTTGTGTATCTGACCACTAGCCTATGGAATGAATTGGCATGAAAGCCCTACTCAAAAAGAGCATCCTATTCAACGGTGACTGGTCTATCCTGAGTCCACCTCTTTCTTTCACTTCATTTCCTCCATTAGTGGTAGAATTCAAGGAGAATTTTGACATCATGAGTGGCAGAATACTACTGGTAGGAGAAAGAAACACACTGATCTCAGAATTCACTGTATTTGGGACAAATACCAAGTAAGAAAAGAGAACAAGAACCTATCATGAATCATTAGTCTTCTCCTGAACATTTAGAAATAAATACAGAATTCTAATTTCCCTCCCTGGCCAGCATCATCTCACTCAATATGTTTCTAAGTTATCTGGTGATCATAAACAACTCACTTCACAGACTTGAGCCCTTGGCCTCATCGTTAAAGAAAGGGATGGTTATGTCCCAAATCTAAGACTATGAATCTATGATTTACTGATCACTTACTAAGTACAAGTCACAATTTCCACAGATTTCATTTACTTCTTATATTCTTTCCCTTTTCCCCACTCACTCCTACATACTACTTCATCTGGGGCACCAACACAGCCACATATTAAACGGCCTTAGGAAAATATCCAAATAACCTTCACAATATTGCTGTGAACTGCTCAAAACTCTGGATCTTTTCTATTCTAATAGCCATGAAATTCTGGTAGATACAAATACCAATCAAGTTCAGTATTATGATAATCAAGCAGATGACGGACGCAGTGTTTTTGCCTCTGGTTGGATGCTTTTTATTAACTAGCACTTGGAATAACATCGTTGCTCTTAACCCAAGAGTTTTGAAATTCTCTGATACTTTGGTGATGTTCAATGTCTCAAAGCGTAAAAACAAAATTTCAAATTTCAAACATTAAAAAAATTCATAAATATACATTAAAGAAATGTTTTTGTTACTTTAGTTGATGTAATATTCAAAGAGGACTTCCTGGGAATATTTTGGTTTTGGTTAATGTTTTCGTTTATGTGCATGATTAAGCCTTAATTAATGACACCACCCTTATGGCAGAAAGTGAAGAGGAACTGAAGATCCTCTTAATGAAAATGAAAGAAGAGAGTGAAAAAAAATTGCCTTAAAACTCAACATTCAAAAAACTAAGATCATGGCATCAGTCCCATCACCTCATGGCAAACAGAGGGGGAAACAATGGAAACAGTGACAGACTTTATTTTCTTGGGCTCCAAAATCACTGCAGATGGTGACTGCAGCCATGAAATTAAAAGACACTTGCTTCTTGGAAGAAAAGCTATGACCAACCTACATGGCATATTAAAAAGCAGACACGTTACTTTGTTGACAAAGGTACATCTAGCCAAAGCCTTGATTTTTCCAGTAGTCATGTATGGATGTGAGAGTTGGACCATAAAGAAAGCTGAATGAGGAAGAATTGATGCTTTTGAACTGAGGTGTTGGAGAAGACTCTTGAGAATCCCTTGGACTGCAAAGAGATCCAACCAGTCAATCCTAAAGAAATCAGCCCTGTATATCCATTGGAAGGACTGATGCAGAAGCTGAAACTCCAATCCTTTGGCCACCCGATTCGAGGAACTGACTTATTGGATAAGACACTTATGCTGTGAAAGATTGAAGGTGGGAGGAGAAGGGGACGACAGAGGATGAGATGGTGGATGGCATCACCAACTCAATGGACATGAGTTTGAGCAAGCTCTGGGAGTTGGTGATGGACAGGGAAGACTGGCGTGCTGCAGTCCATGGGGTTGCAAAGAGTCAGTCACGACTGAGCAACTGAACTGAAGCTGTAATTTTTCAAATGCTAAGGAGGAGTGACTGAATGTAAATAAATCATATCTGTGTTGCTTTCATATCCATTCATCAGTGTCTGTCCAAGTCCTTAAAGACATTTTTTGTTTGTGGTTGAAACTGCAAAATAATTTCAACCTGGTGGACAGAGTAGTCTTTGCAAAGAAGTTATGCAAAAATGATCTCCCTGGTAAGGCCTTTTCCTATTGTGTTTCTTCTGCTTTATGTATTTTCTTCAACTAAGTCCTTTGCCCCACACAGCTTTTTCTACTGCCGTATAACTTTAAAAAACAAAGCAAACCTTTAATAACTTTTGCCAATTGAAATCTAAGAGGAAAAGGGATAGTTCTATTTTTTCATGTCCATTTATTTATAAATTTATTAACTTAGGTTACTTATCAAGGCTATGACTCTACCTAGCCTGAAATCTGAATCAAGATAAAGTCTGTTATTTTTTCAGGTAGCTTTTTATGCTGCATTTCCTTCCTTCTGTAGTCTTAACTCAGCAAAGAGCTTGATCATGTTAAGGTTAAAGAAGATTTCTCAAAAGAATCTAATGTTACATTTGCCATACACACACAAATGGATATTATTCTGACCAAGATCACAAAGAGTTCTTGGAATTTTTCTTGAACACCTGCCAAATAGTCAACTGAAGTCATAATTTAGAAACCATGTATTTTCTTCTCAGGCTTGTATAGGGATGCATGAATCTTCAAAGCTTCAGCAAAAAGGTTCTACTAGTTTAGAAAGTGTGCTAAGCTTGTAGAGGCTTCTTCTCTCAACACAATAATAGCCTGTACCTCCTTGCCTGATCAGTTACCTCTCAGTATGTCCAGTTTCCATTTCCTTTTTTTAATTCTTTAATTCTCTTGGTACTCTACCCTTTCCCAGTCTCTCCTTACCTCTGAAAATCTGTTAGGAGGCCCAAGACATCTGGTAGTTTCTCTTCTTGGTCCTGACTCCTAATGTATCATAATTTTCTACATTCCCAGGTTATTTAACACTGAAGATATACCGTGTTTCAAAACATTTAATGCTACAACTCACCAGTAGTGGCTTCCCGAGTGGCACTAGCGGTAAAGACTACCTGCCAATGCAGGAGACATTAGAAACCAGGTTCGATCCCTGGGTTGGGAAGATCCCCTGGAGAAGGGCATGGCAACTCACTCCAGTGTGTTTGCCTGGAAAATCCCCATGGATAGAGCAGCCTGTCAGGCTACAGTCTGTAGGGTTGCAAAGAGCCCAACAAAACTGAAGCGACTTAGCACGTATGTGGTAGAGAAGCTATCAGAATGATTGAATCTCACAAATCAGTAGCAAAAAAAAAAAAAAAAACAAAAAAATTACAATAAAGAAATGGCAGGGAATTTCCTAGCATTCCAGTGGATAGAACTTGGTGTTTTCACTGCCGGGGCCTGGGTTCAATCCCCGGTTGGGGAAATAACATCCAACATCCTGCATGCTATAGCCAAAAAAAAAAGGAAAAGATCAAAAGCTAGACTTTTCATTAGGTTTGATGACAAGGAAGAAAGTACTAATGAAAGGATGTGTGGTGATATTTACGTATTTTCTACAGAAGGATAGTTACTAATTTATCACCATATTGATCAATCTACAAATGTTTTCCCTTTTGACTTGCCATTAAGGTCCATGAAGACTCTAGGGAAAAAAACACTGGTTGAAATATCTTTACTTCTGAAGTCTTAGATTTTCATTTAAGAAATCCAATCATGAGCATAGCTTGATTCTCAACCACCTTTGAAAATTTAAACTGCTGATACAACAAATATCTTTATGCTACTTGATCAAAGCAGTATGGCTTAAGAAAGATACAAATATTTTAAAAGCTGATAATATATAACTCAGTGCAAAATATCAGTATTCAATTAAGCTCTATTTAGATGGGGAAAGGTCTAGCTGAATAATATTTCAAATCTGAAGTAAGAACATCTACATTTACTAAAATAATCTTAGTAAGGAAAAATATAAAGCAATATAAAGTTAGAGAAATATTTTCTGTTCAATGCAACTTTTACCTAAGTATAATTGGGAACATGGATTTTCCAGTAGGCATATATGGATGTGAGAATTGCACTATAAAGAAAGCTGAGTGCCGAAGAATTGGTGCTTTTGAAATGTGGTGTTGGAGAAGACTCCTGAGAGTCCTTTGGACACCAAAGAGATCCAACCAGTTCCTTTGGCCACCTGATGCAAAGAACTGACTCATTGGAAAATACCCTGATGCTGGGAAAGATTGAAGGCAGGAGGAGAAAGGGACGACTCCAGTATTCTTGCCTGGAGAATCCCATGGACAGAGGAGTCTGGCGAGCTACAGTCCATGGGATCACAAAGAGTCAGACATAATTGCACAACTAACACACACATATATATATATAATAGTTATCTTAGCTACTACATGCATACTGACTCCACATTCTTTCTATGTAGCTATAGGGTAAACATTGATAGAGAGAGAAAAATGTTCTTTGTCTAATCAAACACTGGAAGAAAATAAAACAACTGTAATAATTTATTGTCATCTATTAGAGTGAAAGGGTAGGAGAGGTCTGCTTCTTGCAACTTAATTTGACTTTGTTAAACGAATACTTTGAGACAAATGGAATTACTAGTCGTTTTAGTGCATCTACTTATCACTCCATTTAGGAATTCCACAACCCACTAGGTTGGGCTTCCCTGGGGCTCAGACAGTAAAGAACCTGCCTGCATTGCGGGAGCCCTGGGTTCGATTCCTGGGTTGGGAAAATCCCCTGGAGGAAGGCATGGCACCCCACTCCATTATTCTTGCCTGGAGAATCCCAAGGACAGAGGAACCTGGTAGGCTACAGTTCATGGGGTCACAAAGAGTCGGACATGACTGAGCAGCTGAGCACACACACACAGCCCTCTGGAGATGTAATGCATTATGCTAAAGATACAACGCTTATTGTAGATGTTGTCTGTCTTGCTAATATTTCTCTTCAGAATACTGTTCTGCATGCTGCCATCATGTTCTTTGAATCATAATCCTCACAAAATATTACTTAAGCAGCATGAATCAGTGGTAATATTTGCCACAAAATCAAAACCTAATTTTCATTTTGTCTTAACATGATTACATTTAAGTATATATAATCTTATTTTCTAGTATTTGCTGTGAAATGAATCCATGTTAGTCCCTTACATATATTTACATATATGCATACACAGATGGAGAAGGCGATGGGACCCCACTCCAGTGCTCTTGCCTGGAAAATCCCATGGATGGAGGAGCCTGGTGGGCTGCAGTCCATGGGGTCGCTGAGGGTCGGACACGACTGAGCGACTTCACTTTCCCTTTTCACTTTCATGCATTGGAGAAGGAAATGGCAACCCACTCCAGTGTTCTTGCCTGGAGAATCCCAGGGACGGCGGGGGTTGGGGGGCGGGGCCTGGTGGGCTGCCGTCTATAGGGTCGCACAGAGTCGGACACGGCTGAAGTGACTTAGCAGTAGCAGTAGCAATATACACATATATCCATTACCTCACCCCAATTTTTGCAATAAATGAAAAGATTTCCTTTCTACTATCTGGTACAATTTGTATTCTATTACTTTTTTCCCATTTCAGTATGACACTGATGTTTAAAGACACCAAACTAAATATTTCTAGAAGTCTGATCTCCTCCCTTATACTTTCCCACATTTTTCTTCCTCTAGAGATTGTGTCTTTGAAAGAATATAATGATAATTTTATTTTTAAATGAGGAAGGGAAAAAATAAAAATGAGGTTTCACTGTATTGAGCACTGCATTTGACCCTAGGTAAGGACAGCAAATAATCAGTGATAGCAGAGTGTTAATTAAAAAGGCAGTCAACAAGAAAACACAAGATACTCTAGAAAATAATACATGGTTTTATGTAATTGAAATATTTGATGCATATATGCAATTATATTATATTTTCAAATTTATGACTGGAAAAGGGTCATCCTGATGAAACTCCTTTGCCTGTTTTCTAAATATGTTTGAAGTGAATGGAAATTCACTATTAATGTAAAATTGGCATTTTTTTTTAACCACAGACATAAAATCAACATAGCTGGAAGATAAAAATAATTATTTCAAATATTTAAATAGGAACTGTGGCTCTATCAGCCTTTTGGTAAACAATGACTAATTGTACTGGCTAAAACTACACCTTCAAGATTGGAAGGCACAGATCCCAAAAAGATACTAAGGCTGGTTCCCACTCGTGTGGCCTTCACTGTACATTAATCAGAAGTGTTTGCTATGCAAATCTTGTCATACAAAGCAATTATGGTTGTTCCTAAACTGACCTCATGTTTATTTATTACTTCAGCTTTTTACTTCCAAACCTTGTCTGATCTTTTCAAACACACACAATTTTTATGTTGCTTTTTAAAGGTACACAATACAGTGATTTTTAATTTATTTGTTCCTAGTATAAATGGAGAAGCTGTGTAACTCCCTTAACCTGCAATGCAGTGCTTGGTGAGTCTGAATAAAATTCCAGTGTCTGTTCATGCAAACTATTTCCACCCCAGGGTCTTTGTGAGGATGAAGAGGCCCTTCTAATTGCTTAAGGCCATGACACCTTGTTTAGTCTTAACTCTGCAACATTAGCTGATAACTAATGGAGACTGTCGGCTACAGTACACTAAGCAGAAAAAAACAAAAAGAAGTATTTTTATAGCAGAGTAGTTGAAAGCAACAGATAACCAAAAATTCATTGGTAACCATTTATTTACATATTTTCTCAACTTCACTTGCCCCCAGCAAGTGGACTCTTAGGGAGAGATTACATTCATCAAGTAAAAGAGTTTAAAAGCATAAATCCACCATCAATATTGCCAGCAATGATCTTTAACTGGCTAATATTATATTGCCACAGGAATTCCCATTTTGTGATGTCTGGTTGAGCAACAGTGGCATCCAGTGGCCAGATAATTGTTTCCATGATTAAAGTGTCATGGGCAGTTCAGGTGAACAGTACTAAATGCTTCAGACATATTTAGCTTAAGCAAAGGAATTTACTAGGAAAAACAAATCAAATGTCTTTGTTTCCAGAGCAACGTTGGATCAAGTCTAAGTCATGAGATTTGACTCTGATGACTACTAAATACTGGCAATCTCTCCAATGTCCCTTAATAATGTCAGTTCAGGATACTTATTAACTGTCCACTGTGTATACTCATGTTGACTCCAGTACCTGTAAACTTGTTATACTAGAAAACTTCCCTATGATGAATTAGACACCAGTTATATGAAAAATATTCCACAAAATCAAAAGCTGTAAAACAACAGCTGATAATATGTGCTCAATGCTCATTTTTTTACAAACTGGTCTGATGACCCCATGAATTAAATACAACCCCTAATAGCTGTACATAATCCATGAGTGACATCTGGAATCACATTGGTGTTATGGTGGTATAATAAAGAGTCCAGGACCTAAAAGGTTTTTATCCCAGAACTTTTATTTACTGGCAAGCCAAATAAATCCTCTGAACTCAATGATATCTACCTCTCAGGGATTTATGAGGCTTAAATGTGATAAATAAAAAGTTTCCTGCACAATCCTTGGTCCAGAGTAAGTACTTAATAATGAAGTAGCAAAAAGCAAGTTCTGTACCCAGACTTGCTTCATTCAAATGTTGGCTCTGGCACTTACAAGCTATGTGATCCAGGGTAAGTTATTCTCACAACTTGGTCTTCATATATATAGTTAGGGGATACTAATATCTGCCTCCTAAAATTACAATGAATCTTAAATGAAATAGTACATTCAAATTTGTAAAGTAAGTCCTGGCATACAGAAAACACTCAATAAACATTTTCTGTTCAAAGTTGCAGTCTTTGTATACAAAACACAGCTTACTAAGAGCAACAGTAAGAAATGCTTTATAATTTTTCCCCTGGCTCTGATTATATGTAGCCCTGAACTGTTCCCTGTCTATGTCATCTATATGATTAATGACATGTATTCTCGAGTGGGCAAACTATGATGAGAAGTACAGTGTGGGGAGAGATGGAACTTGATCAAAGCAAATCAGCAGCATCAAAGCAAGAACCTTAAGAAGGAGGATTCTGTCTGTTTCAGGAAAAAGAAGGTGAGAGGGAAGGAACTAGAATAGCCTGGAAGGAGAGGTGGAAATGTCCAAAATGCATCTGATGTGAGAGAGAGACTGTGAAATTTAAGAGGTCATTGAAGCAGTATTGATTTTATCAGAATGTGTTTCACATGCAACTTTGTTAAGTAAGACAAACCTGAGTACTACTTGGATTTTCTATTTTTGTTTTAGTCCGTTTGATATAAAATCAGAGCAAGTTAGACCCTGAGAGAAACTTAGATTTGCAAGGGTTTTGTGAAGTACAGTTAACAACACTATCATTAACACCAATCTTGTTCCCGCTACTGCTACGTATGGATACACATTTTGGAGGTATGTTAAAGGATATGTTAAAGGGTATGTTAAAGAATGTTGATTCTGTTCACATTTAGGCATCCTGGGATGTTCTTGGGAGTTTTAGCTGCTTACTTCCTCCCTGATGAGGCTTTATGTGGCCTCTGCTACTTTCTTTTTCCTTCTTTTTCTTTCAACTCTATTCTCAGGGCAGATTAATTACAGCTTTCCTCATGGTCTTTCATTGAAACTAACATTCGAAAGGAACAACTTCTAGACTAGTTCTTTAAAATGCTCCTATAGCCTACCAGGTATGTCAAGGTTATCATTTGATTCTAATATAG
Organism: Capra hircus; assembly: GCF_001704415.2. Classification (NCBI taxonomy): domain Eukaryota; kingdom Metazoa; phylum Chordata; class Mammalia; order Artiodactyla; family Bovidae; genus Capra; species Capra hircus. The sequence continues at coordinate 35,334,527 of NC_030809.1, read as the reverse complement.
GTAATTGCTGCTGTAGTTGCTGTTTAGTCACTAAGTCGTGTCAGACTGTTCGTAATCTTACCACCAGGCTCCTTTTTCCATGGGATTTTCCAGTCAAGAATACTAGAGTAGGTTGCCATTTCCTTCTCCAGGAGAACTTTTTTCAAAAAATAAAAAATTTTATTTTGAAAAATGAATGTAGACTTCCAACATCCAAACAAGCCTGAATGAGGCTATAATATAAGATGCTAAGTAGGATAGCCAGTGGACCTGGGAGACCAATCATTCCTAGAATGAACTGACCAAGTAGGGAACTGTCTAAGGAGCAGTTGGACACAGATGGGTAGACCAAGGCACAGGCTCATGTGACTCAGTCCAGAAAGCAGAGAACAGCAAAAATCCAAGATATTCCATTCAGAAATCAAGCAAGAAGGGCAACCTTAGGACTTCCCTTGTGGTCCAGTGGTTGAGAATCCGCCTGCCAATGCAGGGGACAGGGGTTCAATACCTGGTCCGGGAATGTTCCACATGCCCTGAGGCAGCTAAGCCCACGTGGTACAGAATCCAGAATCTGTGCACCATCATAAGAGAAGGCACTACAATAAGAAGTCCATGCACTGCAACTAGAAAGTAGCCCCTGCTCGCCACAACTAGAGAGAGCCTGAGGGCAGCAACTAAGATCCAGCATAGCCAAACAAAGAAAATTTAAAAAGAAGGGCATCTTAGTCATGTTTGGAAGGTATTGCTCTGCAGATTATATTCAGACAGTACAATTTGGTAGAACCTAGACCAAGGAAGGAGGACTTCCCAGTCGGACCAATAAGCCTTTTTCTCCCTTCAAAATGTACCACTTTGGAACGATGCTCCACTGGAAGTGTTATCATTATTGAGACATTCTTTGTGTTACTCATTGCTATATTTCTTATCTATTAAAATGTAAATAACCTATAGAAATGAAATGGTTAAATCATTAATCACTTAATATAAATGTATTTCATCACATGCTTTTCAAAATTATCAATGAAAGAGAAGGAATCACTAACATAAAAGTAGGTGGGAGTTAATGAAAATTTTAAAAAGGGGATTAGATAGCACTGCAGGCAAACACAGTTTTCTTATTCAAAACAAGTCTCCAAAGCTATCAAACTAGGCATATAATCAGGCAATGGCCTGAGAACATGTCAAATTTTTGGTCAATTTTTTTTTTTCTGAAGTCTACACTCAGTTTTACTTACAGAAGCTCTCTTAAAAGCACAGAATTAGTCAAGCACTTATTAAGTGCTGATTCTACACTGCTAATGCCACCACTAAAGAGCAGAATGAGAAAGTACAGTGACAAACCTGTGCTTGGTATCACACAGCTTACAGTTGAAGAATTCCATTCAATTTGTCACCTGTAGGTAAAACAGCCACCAATAGTGGCTACTTTTTTTTTCTATATTTAAAAAGAATAGCAATAAAGAAAAGCTTTAAATGCATACTTCTCTCCTCTGTATTCTCATTTATCTCCCCTATACTTCTTTTCAACTTTAATTTCAGGAAATAGTATGAGTTTAAGGCATGTAACAGGCTAAAAGCAAAAAACAAACTCCACTTTTTATTTTTTTTGCTAAAAGCAAAATCCACTTCATAGCCACTAGGATCTTTAAAAGCAACTGCACACTTTTGGCACACTGGAGCTTGGAACATACAGGCTGGGTGAGGATGTGTGATCTCGTTGTTCTCCCAAGCTCATAGAGCCTCCCCTGAAGCCCCTCAATAAAACGTTTTGATACCACAAATAAATAAATAATAAAATTTAAAATAGAAAAATAAAAACACTGCATACATCATTCAGGATGGGAGTGCTGCCTCTGTGTCTCTCACGTACAATGGAACCCTATGCTAGGCAACAAAGAATTAAGTGATTGGCTAACTAAACAGGCACTTCCCTTGTAGTCTCTCTTGAAGGGAAAGTGGTGGTTATTAAGTATGCACTATATTGAATAGGGCAATTCAACTGGAAAGAGTTTTATGATAAATAATTTTAAAAAATTGTTTCTCAACTGTTTAGAAATAGAACATATTTTCCAGAGTGTCTTGATAACAGCTTGTGTGGGGGCTGACAGCTTGCTCTGGCCTATTACAGCAATCGTGATTCAGCATTCTTGGAATAAAAACTGGGGTGCAAAAAATCCTCAATAAATATTTTCAAAACACAAGAAATACAGAAACAAATTCTGCTGTTTTTTTGCAAAAGAGCTGGGGGTGCTTAAAATTATGAGCCTAGATGTTCCTTTTCTGTTCTCTTCCAAATAGCAGAGCAAAAGGCCCTGATGTATGATTTGTTTTCCTGTACTCCCCAGTTACTAGAGAGGATCGACAATGGATACAATGTTGATATCAGATTTATTTTCAGGATTTAAGAGATGATGTCAGAACAAGTGGCAAAGTCTCATGAAGCAACAAGTGGGTTGTGAAGTCAGCTTGTCCTCATAGCACCTATTGTCACTCTGTTTATACAACAATGGGTTCCCTATTTCAGGAACAAGAGAATGTGCTTGTGTGTTTATGTGCCTGTGTGCTGGTTATTTTATTAGTGTAGGAAACATTTCTAACACAGTAAAAGAGTTTCTTATCTAAGAAAGAATGAGTATATATCATATATGTTAATAAATATACGTGTGTGCACTCTGTGACTGAAGCAATATTACTTAGGACTCATACTGCCAAATTATCAATTATTAAAAAACCTAATAAATAATAGAGGAGACAGCCCTTATATTAAGGTAAACACCTCAAAAGATTTGTGTCATGAGCTGATCGTCTTTGACAGTATTTCTTTGGGAGATTTCTGAGAATGGGTGTAAAAGCTAATGGGCTTAAGGAGAAAAGTTAAGGGAGATGCTGAATTGGTAGTAGTAGTGTTGTATTTGTGACTAAGTAAGTTATCTTCAGCTTAGGGATAGTGAGTTACATTCCAAAGATGGTATGTCCTAATCAAAGCAGTCTAGGATTGAAGTCAGGCTCCTGATACAATTAGAATCTAAACTCTCTGGGAGTTTACCTGTTTTTGAACTTGATTTTCAATAGTAGACATTAAACAAACATATCACTGTATGATGATATATAGATTATAGATAGGGAAGAATATGGGCAGTATGGGCAATGGTTGACACCAAGAATCATAAGACTAGGAAACTTCTCCTCTGAAACATAAATTTGGACACTTCATAATCACTCTATGGATTATCATCCTTTTCAGAAATGAAGCCACCAAAGTTAGGTGTGCTTCAGTAACTTGTCAGGGGTGGAAAAGCTAGTATGACTTGAATTCAAGTCTTTAAACAATGAAATCAGTGCTCTCTCTACTATATCACAGGGCCCTGTGTTCATCTGTCTTCTAATTGTTCAATTTCATGGCATTTTTCAGCCATCTTCCACTGCCATGCCCTCAGAGAAATCTCTAAGTAACAAAATTAGAGCAATTGTCCCAAAATACAGGTTAGAGAGGAACTAAAGGAGAAAGAGCCATGTGGATTTCCTATGGTTCTTTGCACATCAGGCTTTGTAAACAGTATCAACCCAGACATAGCTGACAGCTCTTCTTGCTCTTAAGAACTGGGAAGTGATAAGTCTGGAGAACCAGAACAGGATGGAAGACTGTACCCTCAGCAAACAACCACAGAGAAAAATGAGTGCTTGACCTTAAGCTTTGCACAATGTGAATGATGAATTCCATCTTGATTTTGGCTATCTCACAATTTTACAAATCATGTAAAAGTGCCCAAAGAAAGCAGTCTTTGATATCTTCGAGTAACACTCAATTCAGTGAAAAAATATCGAATATTCAAAGTGTTGAAACCTTTACACTTACCTCACTGTAAGCTTTTATACCTTCCTTTACAAATCTAGGGCATTTATTATCATTTAGAGCTATAATATCTTTCAGTTCAGTCGCTCAGTTTTGTCCGACTCTTTGCGACCCCATGAATCGCAGCACACCAGGCCTCCCTATTCACTCAGACTCACATCCATCGAGTCAGTGATGCCATCCAGCCATCTCATCCTCTGTCATCCCCTTCTCCTCCTGCCCCCAATCCCTCCCAGCATCAGAGTCTTTTCCAATGAGTCAACTCTTCGCATGAGGTGGCCAAAGTACTGGAGTTTCAGCTTTAGCATCATTCCTTCCAAAGAACACCCAGGACTGATCTCCTTTAGAATGGACTGGTTGGATCTCCTTGCAGTCCAAGGGATTGCTATCAAGATAAGATTTCATATCTTGCATGAAGTTATACCAAGCTGGAAGAGAGAGAGGTTTTTCTTGTCCCATTAAAAGTGATCTTGTCAAACTGCTTCTCACACCTACTCCAAAGCTACCCAAACTCAGAGAGAACATCCTCAAACCAGCTAACAACCATACAACTCACCCAATATCCTATCACAAAACAAAATGATCCCAATTCAAACCAACCAAAACTGTCCACAATATCCACACATCCTAAACAAAGCCACCATATCAGAGATCAAATGTCTTCAAACTAACCAATGAAGCAATCAACCAAATACCCTGCCATCCATACATACACAAAGCAACTAAAATATTATTCTGGACAAAACATACAAAGAACTAGATGACGTCCCAAGAATAAAAGTGAGTCAAGAGAAGAATGACCAAGAGATTAGCTATTTTAAATGTAATGTTAGAAAACCAACTCCTCCAAGAAAAGGTCATAAAATAAGTGTGTTTTAGAACCTATTGTTTTCATGATTTGGTCTGACTCTATCATACCAAATTATCCATATGAAATTTACCTTAATTGACAAGGAAGAAATCTGAAATTTTCATTATGTCTGATTTATTATTGATCCTATTAAGACATTGTAAAGCTTTATGATTCCCTGTACATCAGTTTCCACAATCCTTAAAATCCAGATAGGTTAAGAATAAATAAATTAATGTTTATAATTTTTATATTCTGCTTCAGCAAAAAAGATATAAAGCATAGAGACTATAAGGAAAACATATAAATAATAAACATTTGTATAAAATATTTAATAAGCTTAAGTTCTAAAGTGTCCCTAAATATTATTTTCAGAAAATATCTGAAACAAACTTTAAAAAGATGGCAATAATAAAGACTACTTAAATCTATATTCTTTCCTATTTAAGCACCATATAAATAACTGACAGCTCCTCATCTAAATCAACTAAGTTGATCATCTTATAGCAATTTGAAATCTAAAAAACTTATTATTTAAAGCACGAGTCATATTAACCGTTCTTAGTGGGTACTATATTAGTGGTTACCCCAGCTAAAATATGAAAAACAGGTAAACTAACAAATGAATTTTATTTCCAACCTGATAGACATTTAAAAAACAAAAGAACAGCATCCTTGCATACGTTTCCACATTACACAAGGTAAACACAACCAGTAGCTTGTACTGTACCTGTTAAAATACAAGATTTATGAGAAAAACCTCTGGGAATGACCACTGAAATGTTCTCTATTTTCCAGACAAAAGCCAAGATGTATTTTTAAAAACTCAATAATGGATGTTTACTTTGCTAGCCATCAAGGTGCTAAATTTTATTATTTCACCTTTTCTCTTTTCTTTCTTCCTTCTTTTATTTAAAAGAAGAAATTTACCTGTATTGTACAACCAGCTATTTAAACACTGGTGTACTCCCATGATGCTCCTAAACAGGATGTAGAAGAATGATAATAGAATCACCAGCAGCAATAATAAGACTCTGGTCATTTTCTTTTTTCTTGAGACCATTACCTTGGATGCTGAATCCCTCCATAATTTCTGATAGTTTTAGAGATGAGAATGGTGGCATATCAAGGAGAAATTAAATTTCATCATTTTGGCTTTAACACGTACGCTATAAAAGTGACAGCTTGGTGCACTGTAGCTGACAGTTCCCATTAACTAGAAGCTAATGTTGCAGAGTCAGTCCAAACACTGAGTCACGGCCTCTGGCTACAGGAAGGTCCCCTTCATAGTAGGATTCTCACACCCCACCATGGGAAAGAAAAGCTATAAATATTTTCCACTAGTTTCCTCCTCAAAATGATATAATGAATATTTACACATTGGGGCCCTTTTCCTATCCTGAATCTTCTTGGAAAAACACCTCCACTGACACATTTTATTGGTCTGAGCAGGTGACTCAAGCTAGTCCTCCTTCCCTTCAGAGTAAAGAATAAGCATATATCAGGGTTTAGGTTTCGGTTTTTGAATCACTGGTAAAACAATAAATAAAAGGTTAGGAAACATGTTTTGAACCTTTACACAGTTTTGTTTTGTTTTTTAATTGCAAATTGGTGAGAAAACAAGTACCAGGAAAAATTGGCTAAAATATTTTTTAAACTTTGGTAAATGTATGTGTCTTAAGGAATAATTTGAACGACACTTAAAAAAAAAACAAAATAAATGCTAAATTGATTGACTTAATGGAAATTAAAGTACAAGGACTATCAAAAGAAAAATAAGTCCTTTTTAAAGTAAGTTTATATTCATTTAACAAGTTCTTTTTTAGTATTAGCTGTTGGCCATAGGTTCTGTGAGTTAGTATGTGTATGGGAGGGGAGGGAGGTGAAGATGGTACAAAGACCCAGTCAGTATTTACAAAGTGCTCACATTATAATTAAGGAAGCTCACAAATCACAAGTTTTCCAGAAAAGAGCATAGATATTAGCAGCAGAAGCATAAGAGTGTGACTGCTTAGGGCCAGTTCTAGACATTTACCAAGTAGGCAACCTTGGGTAGTCAGTTACTTAACTCTGGGTACTCTATTTTCCTCCTCTGTAAAATGGGAATAATAATAGGCCTAGCTGAGTTTGAGAACAAGTGAGTTAATATTTGTGAAATAGTGCAAGTAATGACACAAGAGTATTTTTAATACTGTTATTGTTGTGCTGTTGCTGTGCTGCATGTCTGCTCAGTCATGTCCGACTCTTTGTGGCCCCATGAACTATAGAACACCAGGCTCCTCTGTCCATGGGATATTCCAGGCAAGAATACTGGGGTACATTGCCATTTCCTCCCTGCAGGAGATCTTTCTGACTCAGGAATCAAACCTGAGACTTGTGTTTTCTGTACCTGTGGGTGAATTCTTTACTGCTGCACCACCTGGGAAGCTGAAAGAATAAAGGAATATAATGATAAAGTAAAGATAGCTCTTGCCTTCATGGGCCCCATTGCCTACTCAGGAGGAGAAACATAAATAATCTTTAAATTTCAAAAACTGTGTGTAAGTAATTATAACATCCAAACTATGCATATATTACCATGGGAACACAAAGGAGAGATGTACCCAACTAGAATAAGCTGAGGGGACTGAGGAGTGTCCAAATGGGTTCACAGAGAAGATAAAGCTTCCCAGGAGACTTGAAAGACACATATGATTTCCCAGACAACAATAGTTCCAGTGGACTTATTTGAGCATTTTAAGTCACCAGAATGTATCACAACCATGTGTGAAATACTTGGCATATTTGAGTCTTCGAAGATATTTTGTTATGTGTGAACTATAAAGTACACTGAACAGCAAGAAGGTAGAAAGGTTGGCTGGCACCAGGTGATGGAGGGCCTTGTACAAAAAGTCTGGACTAGATTGTGTCAGTTGAGGGTGAACTTGAAGAGTTAAAAGCAGAAAGTATTATGGCAACATTTACATTTCAGAAAGATTACTGAGTTGGATTATGAGACTGGCAGTAGTGATGCAGAGATCAGTTGATTATTTGCATAACCAAGGGTGATGCAAAATCAAGGGAAGAATTCAAGTAACTGAAGAAAATCTACAGAACCAACTTCATGGTTAGAGTGATGAATGTGAAATAAGAGAGTGAAAATGCTGGCTTGAAACTCAGCATTAAGAAAGCTAAGATCATGGCATCCAATCCCATCACTGCATGGCAAATAGAAGGGGAAAAAGTGAAAGCAGTGATGATATTTTTGGGCTCCAAAATTACTGTGGATGGTGACCACAGCCATGAAATTAAAAGATGTTTGCTCCTTGGAAGGAAAGTTATGACAAATTTAGTGTATTAAAAAGCAGAGACATCACTTCTCCAACAAATGTCTGTATAGTTAAAACTATGATTTTTCCAGTAGTCATGTATGGATGTGAGAATTGGACCATAAAGAAGGCTGAGGGCAGAAGAATTGATGCTTTCAAATTTGCTGCTAGAGAAGACTCTTGAGAGTCCCTTGGACTGCAAAGAGATCAAACCAGTCAATCCTAAAGGAAATCAACCCAGAATATTTATTGGATGTCTGATGCTGAAGCTGAAGTTCCAATAGTTTGGCCACCAGATGCGAAGAGCCGATTCATTGAAAAAGACCCTGATACTGGGAAAGATTAAAGGCAAAAGGAGAAAGATGACAAAGGATGAGATGGTTAGATATCACCAACTGAATGGTCATGAGTTTGAGCAAACTTGGAAGATAGAGGAGGACAGAGGAACCCGGCATGCTACAGTCCACGGGACCACAAAAAGTTGAACATGACTTAGCGGCTGAACAACAACAACAACATAATTATGAGAGGGGAAGAGTCAGGCCTGACGGGGTACTCAAGGGGAAGCCAAGGGGAAGGCAAGGCTTCCCTAGTGGTCCAGTGGTTAAGAATCCACCTTGCAATGCAACGGAACTCTTTGATCCCTGGTGGGGAAACTAAAATCCCACATCTCGAAGCAAAGCATGTGTGCTGCAACATAAGGCGTGTGTGAAGCAAAGCATGAGCCTGCATGCCACAGCTAGAGAGTTCATGAACGTCAACAAAAGATCTCACATAGGGCAACTACGTCCTAAAGCAGCCAAATAAATAAATATTATTTAAGAAAAAATGTTTTTTTAAAGAGGTTGAATCTCCAGGTCTGGCTTGGGGGACGGGCCTGGTGAAATACTTTTCTCTAAGACAAAGGATATAAGGGAAAGCAACAGTACTACAAAAATATGATGAGTTGACTTTCATTTGAGGTTGATGTCTAGAATATATGTTTAGAGTCAGAAAATAATCCTAGTCTGGGATTTGTGTTCAAGAGCCAGTTCAGGCATCATCATTGAAATCCCACATTGACTTAAATGTTGATTTTCTGTGCAGGATTGTAAAGCACAGGATAAGTTTATTATATCACCTACAACATGATGTTGCAACTTTATGTTTATACTTATATCTCTTCTTTTATTCATTCTTTTACTTACTCATTCAAAAAATACTTGTAATATGTATCCCACATTACACACAGACTAGATGCTAGGAATCCCCTGTAAATAGTACAATTGTGATCATCACCCTCCTAGAACATTCAGCCTAACAGGAAAAACATATCCTCAGTAAATGCTTTTTAAGTTGGATGCAACAGATTTGAGATCATTAGTACAAATGGTATTGAAATCCTGAATGTGGATAAAATATTTTTAGAAAGTAAAAGATAAAAATAGTCTTATGCTGAGTGAGGAGGGGAAATCCCAATACTCAAAAGTAAGTGAATTCAGGAAGAGTAAAGGAGAGTTGAAAAAAATAAAGGAAAGCTGAATCCAGTAGAAGAAACCAAATAAAGTTATTTTTTAATCCAAGGAAGTCCAGCTTCAATGAGTGAATAACTGTCAAATGCTGCAGAAATAGGTCAGTGAAGAAGATGCTTGAGTGCATGCTAATTCACTTCAGATGTATCTGACTCTTTGCAACCCCATGGACTGTAGCCCGCCAGGTTCTTCTGTCCATGGGATTTCCCAGGCAAGAATACTGGAGTGTGTTGGCATTTCCTCCTCCAGGGGATCTTCCAGATCCAGGGATCAAACCCAGTCTCTTAAGTCTCCTGAGTTGTCAGGTGAGTTCTTTATCACTAACGCCACCTGGGGACAAAAAGTCTATAGAACACCAATTAGACTTGGTGTGGTGGACAGACTTTGATCTCCATGACTGCCATCCCCTGGTGTTACTCTCATGAATCTGTTAGGTTATATAAAGGATAAAATTAAAGTTACTAATAAAATGACCTTTAAAGGAATATTATCCTGGATTATAATTGTGAGCCTAATCTAATCATATTACTCCTGAAAAGCAGAGATCTTTCTTCATTTGGTAGCAGAAAGAGGGGCAGAGCTATTTTAAAGCAAAGGATTCCACAGAAGATTGTTTCCTTGAAAAGAAAGGAGTCACTTAAAAAAAAAAAAAAAAAAAAACAGGAACCTCAGTACTACAACAAGGAACTAAGTTGTTCCAATAACCTAAATATACTTGAAATCATCCTCAGCATTTCCAAATGGGAGGTCAGCCCTGATGACTCCTTGATTTCAACAGAGCATCCATCTAAGCCAGGCTGTGCCTGGATTTCTGAGCCATGGAATTGTGAGACAATGTGTGTGAAGTCGCTCAGTCGTGTCCAACTCTTTGGGACCCCGTGGACTGAAGCCCACCAGGCTCTAAACTTGTGTTATTCTAAGTCACAAAGTCTGCAATAATTTTTTAGGATAACTGTTAGGGAAGCAGCTGTCGTGGGACCTACTGTTTCTCTCCAGGATTACACCATCAGTGTCCTGGGTCTGGAATGTTCTTTCATATGGAAGGTGAGTGTTGAGCTGCTGGGTGGCCCCAGATTTCTTTCTAATAAGAAGAAAGTTTCCCATTGTTTCTAGGTACACAATGAACTTCCTTGTATTGCTTACATGTGTGTATTACAGGCTTCCCAGGTGGCCATACTGGTAAAGAGCATATCTGCCAATGCAGGAGATGTAAGAGACATGGGTTTGATCTGTGAATTGGGACACTCCCCTGGAGGAAGACATGGCAACCCACTCCAGTATTCCTGCCTGGAGAATCCCATGGACATAGGAGCCTGGTGGGCTACAGTCCATAAGGTGGTAAAGAGTCGGACGCTACTGAAGCAATGTAGCATGCATGTGTGTATTCCATGGCACCTGGTCAGCACCACCAGTATATCTGTCCTCATTAATCCTTAGGTAAAAAGGTCTTAGCCTACCACATATAAAAGGCACTTGAATTCCAATGAGCTTGTATTGGCAATCAGGAGGGACCCCTCGTCCATGGGCACACACTTAATATGTTGATCCTGCTGCATCTCTTCTCTCTATGAGTAAAATACTATTCTAGCCCTTCTACCCTTCTTGGTAACTCCAGACCCATAGAAGATGGAGTAGGCTAAGGTCTGTGGACTCCTACTTTGAGTGGTTGCCATTATTAACATCTTCATCATTCTCCTTCCTTGAGATTGGTAGCTAGATCTTCCTGCTCTGCAATAACAATGTGTGTGTGTATGCACTAAGTTGCTCAGTCATGTCTAACTCTTTGCAATCCTGTGGACTGTAGCCTTCCAGGCACCTCTATCCATGGGGATTCTCCAGGCCAGGATGCTGGAGTGGGTTGCCATGCCCTCCTCCAGGGGATCTTCCTGACCCAGGGACTGAACCCAGGTCTCTGGCGTAGGCAGATTCTTGACCAACTGAGCCACCAGGGAAGCCCTTGATTGGTATCTACCAAAATTTGCAATAACAATAGAAAACTAATATATCTTGTGCAATGATTAATTTAATCTGTCAATTTGACTGAGCTAAGGGATACAGGATGTGAGAGTTGGACTGTGAAGAAGGCTGAGCACCGAAGAATTGATGCTTTTGAACTATGGTGTTGGAGAAGACTCTTGAGAGTCCTTTGGACTGCAAGGAGATCCAACCAGTCCATTCTGAAGGAGATCAACCCGGGGATTTCTTTGGAAGGAATGATGCTGAAGCTGAAACTCCAGTACTTTGGGCAACTCGTGCGAAGAGTTGACTCACTGGAAAAGACTCTGATGCTGGGAGGGATTGGGAGCAGGAGGAGAAGGGGACGACAGAGGATGAGATGGCTGGATGGCATCACCGACTCGATGGACGTGAGTCTGAGTGAACTCCGGGAGTTGGTGATGGACAGGGAGGCCTGGCGTGCTGTGATTCATGGGGTCGCAAAGCGTTGGACACGACTGAGCGACTGAACTGAAGGGATGCAGGAGAAGGGGATGACAGAAGTTGAGATGGTTGAATGGCATCACCAACTCAATGGACATGAGTTTGGGTAAACTCCAGGAGATAGTGAAGGACAGAGAAGCCTGGCATGCTGCAGTTCATGGGGTCGCAAAGGGTTGGACACTCTTTAATGACCTAATGATTGAACAACAAAAAGTGATGCCCAGGAGCTTCCCAGGTAAAGTATCTGCTGCACTGGTAAAGTATCTGCCTGCCAATGAAGGAGACACAAGTTCAATCCCTGGGTTAGGAAGATCCCCTGGAGGAGGAAATGGCAACCCACTCCAGTATTCTTCCCTGAAAAACCCCATGGACAGAAGAGACTGGTGGGCTACAGTCTATGGGGTCACAAAGAGTTAGACATGACTGAGCATGCTACCCAAACAGTTAGTCAAGTGTATTGGATTGGCCAAAAGTTCATTCAGATTTTTCTGTACATAACATCTTAATAATTTCTTGGTGTGGCTAGAGGGTGTCTCTGGAAGAAATGATCATTTGAATCAGTAGACTGAGTAAAGATCACACTCACCAATGTAGGCAGGCATTACCCAGTCTGTGAGGTCCCAAATAGAGCAAAAAGGCAAAGGAAGGGCAAATTCACTCTCTCAGCATGAGTGAGACATCCACCTTCTTCTACCCTCAAACCTCAGTGCTCCTGTTTCTTGAATGTCCAGAAACAGACTCAATTATATGTCTTCCAGGTTCTCCAGCTTGCAGGTGATAAGCCATGGGATGTCTCAAACTCCATAATCCCACGCATGCTTAGTCCCTTCGACTGTATCCAACTCTTGGCAACTTCATGGACTGTAACCCACCAGGATCCTCTGTCCATATAATTTTCCAGGCAAGAATACTGGAATGCGTTGCCATTTCCTCCTCCAAGGGATCTTCCCAGCCCAGGATAGAATCTGCATCTCCCATGGCTCCTGCATTGCCAGGAGGATTCTTTATCACTTGAGCCACCTGGGAAACCCCATTTAAGCCAATTCTTATAATAAAACCCCTCTTATATCTTATTATATACATATATATAATAGAATACATCTAGAAACTATAAGTCAATAAAGGGGTGATTCTGAAAACAACTTCATTAGTTTATTGAGGCCAAGAGACAACCCTGATTTAGGAGAGGGGATTGTGGAGGTAAAATAGCATTTTCCCTTCATAATTCCTTTGTTCATACTAATTTCTATTATGCTTTATGCAATTTTTTGTGATGATTTATAAAGATAATTTGTTGAATTTTATACTCCCCCCCAAAATACATTCGAATTCAATGAGTTTAAATCTGTTTGCATATTTGATAAATATTTCCCTAATCTTTCTCTAGATAAATAATAAAAACTGAATCTAACAGAACAAATCCAAGACCAGACTTCAAGGGTCAAGATAAATTTCAAAATCTACTGCATTTGTTGTATGCTTGCTAAATATCAAAAGGTTTCAAACGAGATCCTGTCAGTCCCTTCTCAGAACTCAGTATCAGCTCAGTTCAGTCGCTCAGTCATGTCTGACTCTGCCTGAATCAAAGCAAATTGGAAGTGGTCAAACAGGAGATGGCAAGAGTGAACATCGACATTTTAGGAATCAGTGAACTAAAATGGACTAGAATGGGTGAACCTAACTCAGATGCCATTATATCTACTACTGTGGGCAAGAATCCCTTAGAAGAAATGGAGTAGTCATCATAGTCAACAAAAGAGTCCAAAATGCAGTACTTGGATGCAGTCTCAAAAATGACAGAATAATCTGTTCATTTCCAAGGCAATCCATTCAGTATCACAGTAATCCAAATCTATGCCCCAACCAGTAATGCTGAAGAAGCTAAAGTTGAATGGTTCTATGAAGACCTACAAGACCTTCTAGAACTAACGTCCAAAAAAGATGTCCTTTTCATTATAGCAGACTGGAATGCAAAAGTAGGAAGTCAAGACCTCAATATAGAAAAGTGCAAAATTGAAAAGACTCTTAATGTTGTAGTGTGAAACAGATTTCTTTTTACTTGAATTCCTCTTCTTTCCTTTCTCATATTTAAAT